>NW_011887878.1:35009-62760 GCF_000806365.1 Fopius arisanus | reverse complement strand
GCCGTGAGGTCCTCTCCGCTTTGTTGGTGTAAGAAGGTCGCCTGTGCGCCTTTTACTAACACACATCACGTATTAGAATAATAACTATTTTTTATCACGTCATATCAGTCAAAATACTAATGCCAGTGAACACTTTATAGTCAACTTTGCTTTAAACGTGTCAACTTAAACTTAAATAAACGAAATTTGCAGTTTTTATGCTATATTGGCACAAACCATCAAAAAAAATAAAAAGTCGATAAATTTTTCTCGTCTTTGAGAAGTTCGAAAAATAAAATAAGAAAAATAAGGAAATCAATAAAAACTGCAAATTGTCATCAAAGTCCAAACTTTGCATTTTTTTGTGACGTAAATACTGCTCTTCAAGACTTTTAAATTGAATTATTTTGCATGTGATGAGTGAATCTTACAGTCAACTTTACCACAAAAGTATCAAGCTTAAACGAAAAGCATGGAAACTTGCAGTTTTCCAGATGTAATAGAAAATAAACGAAAAAAAAATGGATAATTTTTTCTCAGAAGTGAAATATGCTTAAAAAAAAAAGTTCTAAACTGCAAATTTTTATCCTATTACAAAGTTTAATTATTTTATAACAGTCTATCTCCAAATCTCCTTTGCATGAACCTGCATGTTATAAATCATTTTTATTTATGAATATATGCAACGTATATTCCCTTTTCTCAAGAGAAACTCAGACTTTTTTTTCATTTATCGTCTAATATTTAATCCATATTACCCATGCTTATAGGACTCGTTGTAGGACTCGTATTTATCTCGGTTAAAAATCAGATTCAGATATGAGTTTGGTTCAGCCTACTCCAACTCCCCAATAATGTCTATAAGGCTTCCGCGCTCCACTCTTGTCACCAGAGTACTAATCCACCAGGTGTCACCTGTGGTTGCGGTGCGTTGTTGTTGTTGTTCTCGTTATTTCGGAGCAAACCAACCTGTCAATCTTCACGCGAATTAGAACGATCAGGACGTCACTCGATATTTTCTTTTAAGTCCATAAACGCTAGAAAGTTTACTTTTACATTAAAGCGTCTAAAACATTTTAAATACTCTAATTTTAGTGTGAAGTGCCTTGTTAGTGATGTGTGGAGTAGTGAAGTGTTAATAAATTTAATTGAGCAAAATGCCGGCGTGTTTGGCTCCTGGATGTACCATTGGATATAATTCCAATAAAGAAAAGGTGCACTGTTTTACTGTCCCAAAGGATCCCGAACTCCGAAAAAAGTGGCAAGAGGCTCTACGCCGTTCTAAAACATTGGTGAACAAACAAGTGGTTTGTGCAAAACATTTCCTAGAAGAGGACATTCTCAGGACATACAAATTATCTAGCACCACCGGTGAAACTCTCGGTCAGGGACCTATCGGGAAGCCAAAATTACGAGATGGAGCAGTTCCATTTTGGTTCCCATGGACCGAATTGTCTGTTTCAGGCTCCGGCTCCGCTGAATCACCAGCATCATCGTTCAAAGAAGCTCACAATTCCACTTCTTCTTTCTCTCGAGAATCAAACATCGAAGGAATGCCGGACTTGTCACTGTCCCTCAAAGAGATGAGTACACTATCTTTTTCTGCCTGTGAAACATCACAATTAGATCTCAGCAATCAACTGGATCCCTCAATTTGTGAAGAAACTGGGCCATTCGCATTTGAAGCAGTATTAACTGGTATGCTGTCTTTGCCACTGTCGTGGATGAGGAGTAACTATACTACAGAGGATCAAAGATTAGCAACATTCTCGAAACTGAGTCTGATGAGGAAGAAAGAAACAGCACCGCCTCAGTCAGTAATATTGAAAGAAATTACAGTAAATGATAATTTAGAGGTAGAAGTGTTCGTATTGGGGAATCAAGTTGATAAATTTAAAAATCCAGAGTGAATTTATTTATTCATATCATTTTTTTTTAAAGTTGTCCTGATCATTGAGATGATTTTCTCGTCCTTTTAACATAACAAATTGGTACTTCATATACATGATTCCAACGAGCTTTTCAATAATCGTATTGCTCTTGGATCGACGCGCCCAACAGACCAGCGCGATGGCGCTGATGGCGCCACCAAGCGGCTGTGACAGCCTTGTACCACACTAAAACACTAAGTCGGAGGGAGCTGGTTTGGTTTTAAATTGTTTTAAATAACATTTACCATGCTGAATGAAAACAGAAAGATTAATTCAAACTAAAGATGAAATGAAAATTTATTTCCTACGGTGAATAAAGAAAAAATTGACGATAAAATATCAACTCTATCTGATCTGATTTTTTTTACATTGTACTATTTTCGTAGAAATCTTCAAAATCATCGGTAAAAAATATCAACTATTAAAAATTAATAGCGAGAAATGCACAATGAAGACTAATCTATCTTTGATTTCTGAAAGGAAAAAAAAATAAACCATGTGAATGCGTTGATTAATGATTATTAGATATTTAGAAAGAATTTGAGAAATAATCATGACAGATTTTTTAAAAATTAATATAGAGGAAAATTACAAAGTTTATAATGACAGTTTTGAAAATGAAAAAAAAAAGACTAATACCTTTCCATCATTTCCATGCGGTACGTCAGATGCTTCTCTTTTAACACTCGTCAATGGAGGAGCCTCGACTGCTTCATCCATTTCATCCTCCGTCATATTTTCAACCCCAGGTATGATTTCGATGCAACTCATGTCTTTTGCATGCATAATGAGAGCGTCACCACGACGGTTAACTGTTCCTTTAACAGAAACTTTTATTCCTTCGACCAAATCATCTCTGGGGACGAAAGCTGTAACGTGGATATTTAATCGATGAACAGCAGTGCAAATCATTCCAGCTCCGTAGCTGGCACCAGTGGATGTGCTAATACCCCTGAAGTGCTCCTTAATCCATCCTGTCACCATAACGGAACCGCGAGCAGCATAAATATTTTCCATTTCAATTGACTCGTAATGAATGGTTTTGTTCGTTTTCTCAGTAGCACCATTTGCTACGTCAAACTGTCCCAAAACTTCTAATTCACTTCCAGTGCCATATTGAAACTCATTCTCACAGACGGTGTCTCCAGATGTGCGGAATCGAGGGTTAGAAGCTCTGATTATTCCACCAGTTATCTTCAAAAACTATTAAAAAAAAAGTGAATGATTTTCTGTCGATTGTTGATCATAACGAATCTTCAATGGAAAAAAGCTGTGCATTTTCTACATTTAATTAAAAAAAAAATTCCAATGAAAAATTTTTTTTCTCCAAATTCAATTTAATTCAATTTATGTTCCTTTTTATCAGGTAATAAAATGAAACGATTAACACTGAATTTACCTGGTACATGAGAATCTCTTTGTTGAATTTCAATGCGTCATCCCCCCAGAAGAGAAGGGGAACTCTTCGACCAGTTTTGTTATTAATAATGCATTTAAAAAGCCATTTTGATGGCGAATTCGGCAATTCTTTCAACCCTTCCAGAGTATCAACATACCCAGAGATTTTCCTACAACAATAACTTTAAAGGTTAAGAACCACTTGGAAAATTGACTAAATTTGACGATATTTTCGATAAATACTTACATCAACGTAGCTCCTGGGTTGAAATGATCAATCGCCTTGTTGGAAGTAAACTTGAAATTCATGGATGGCATTGTTTGTTAGCGATTACTTTTCGCTTTTTCAATAACAAAAAGACGGTACAACGTGGTGACGCCGTTGCACAATAGTTCAGAGCGGAAGACGGAACTATTGGATATGACATGATCACGTGATCATCAAAAAGATATATTGGGACATAAAAACGACAGATGTCGTTTCGGCGTCAATTCTATGGATATTTTATTTTAATTCTTACGCTTAGACATCTTACGGTCATTCGAGATATTTCGAGAATTTCGAGATATTTCAGGATATTTCGAGATCGATTCCCTTTTCCTTTTTATATTAGGACTAGCGATTTCGGTAAATTGGTTCCTCTTCATTGATCCCTGTCGTTTTCATTTTGCGGTTTGGAAAAGTAAAAAAGGAGAACAAGGAAGCTCCAGAATTCGTAGAAGCCAAAAAATGGAAAGTCACTGCAGGCATAGCCATGGGAAATAATCATGTACCCCCCATCCACAAGATTTGTCCGATTCGTAGTCCGAGCTCCAAAAGTTTTCGAAACATTGTACCACGCACACAGAAAACAGCCATTATATCATTGAGGCCGATGAAGGCGTTTCTAACCTCGCTTCGTCCGAAGCTCCAAACGTGTTTTTGGCCACAATGGTATAAAATAGCATCATAGCCACGGCCAAAAAAGTGATTCTGACTGATGCTCTTTATAATCTTTGCCTTCGGCTCGGGCTGTAAAGTCGCATTCATCGGGTTCACTTTTTCCGGTCTAGGCGTGAAAAAGACTTTTTGCAGCCTCTTTTCAGGAGGTAAGATGGCATTTTTCCACCTCGACGGCAATCGGCTATTTGCAGTACGTTAAAACCACTTTAATCGTACTACCCCCACTGCTCAGTCTGAATCAGAGCATTTTCCAGAGTGAACACGACGTGAAGTGAGTCGAGTTCCAGTCTCATTCTCATGTGATATTATTGTATCAGGAATTTGTCCAGTCGAAGAGAATATACGAGAGCTGGAGGGATCGGGAGTGAAACAATGAACTCACAAAAGTATGTGATTATTCCGGACAGCGATGAAGAAGGCGACAAATCTCAAAATATGTTCGATGGTGAAGCCACTCAGAATTCAACGTCGAGTGTTTCAAGATTATTACTTAGATTATTAATGGATACGTTTTTCTCCTAAAGTTCACATGTTAAAATGAAAAAAATACGCGAATAGTTTAGGTGATTCATTCTGAATTTCGGATAGAAAAGTTAAATCATGTCATTTAATTAACATTGAAACAAACCAAAAACTAGAAATATCATGTGCAGTGTACTTAAAAGTACCAATAATTAAAAACTGCAAATTACTATGTGATTCTGAAAAGTCCAAAACAATTTTTGTTATGATCAAATTTTGTAAATATTGTTGATTTCGTTTCTTTTAATGGGGGGGGGGGGGCCCCCCCCCCCCTCCCAATCCCCCGTCACGTCGTCCCAGCCTCTCGCCTCAGCACCTTCTCGGAATTGGGCATTCGTGAGAAAAAATAGTATATGTTGTGACGAGGCACTTTTTTCCAGCCCTCCCCTGCCCCCTAATAATTACTTTTTTTTATATTCAATTAGATATAAGTACTTAAATATTTTAATCCGTTACGGCGACGAGGTTATAAAACCTGTCACCGTTGGCTCCCACTCCCAAAAATATTCCTTCCCCTTGCCCCGCGCCCTTCCTCATCACTACACTCACGCCCGGCAGAGACATCATTGGCGAAAACGGGAAGCCCCCCCGCACCCGCCGTTCCGCTCGTCACCACACGCGGCGCGGTGAACAACCACCGAAACCCACCACTCCTACGTCACAGCCCACGTGACCCGGAAGAAGGAAAAAGAACATATATTAACATATTACGACTAATAATTAGGACGAGGACACTCGATGACGACTGTCCCCGATTGACCCCGATTATCACCGATAATCGGGGAAAAACGAGCACGAGTGATACGACGCCATCACTGGTCTTACAGCTGCCCCGTGCGTAACCGTATGTTTTGAGAGATTTTTTTTGAGAGATTCTTTTTCGGATAGTTTGGGAGGAGTTGTGCGGAGATTTTTTGGAGGAGTGTTTTTGGAGAATCGTTGTGGAGGAATTGTTGTGGAGGAATTGTTGTGGAGGAAGTGTTGTGGAGGAATTGTTTGGAGAATCGTGGGGAACGTTGTGGAAGAGTGCCCGTGGAAGAGTCGAGACAGACCCAGGAGTGAAGACGAGGAGGACAAGGATAGACGTTGTGGCGATTATTTTGTGAAGGAGTGTCCCCGTGTCCGGAGGAATTTTGTTGTGGAAGGATTAGAATAACCGCCATCCCCGTCAGTACCCTTTATTACCTTTCTCGCCCCAACAAAAATCAACGAACCCCCTGTAAGATTATTCCCCCCAACGGTGAGCCTCAACATTCACTGACCATTCGTGTAATTGTGCAGAGTCGGTATCATTGTTGTAATGATCATAACTGAATATAATCTGATATTGGAATCGTCCCCAATTATTTGACTTCCCCCCTTTTTGTTTTTTTTCTTTCTTTTTTCGGTATATACTATTCTTTTTATGATTGTTATTATTCACCGGTGTGTCGCAAGCTGGCTGGCCTTACCCCCCACCCTTGATTAATTTTGAAGAAAAGGCCTGAAATTATACTGTGAGAATTGTTACATTAAACATCCAAATGCTTATTATTATATATTAGAATATAAGTAATTATTCACCCCCCCCCCCATTATCATTTCAGGTCCCTCCCCCAGTAAATTCTTGAATAGAATTATTAAATTCATAAATTACACATTTATCCCAGCAATATCGTGTCTTCACCGGGAATTAATCCAGTTAATTCCCCGGTCAAGGTCACAATGTCATTCGGCTGAAATCCTCGGATTCCACACGATGTTCAGGTGATGGCCCTCAGCTTCGCCTCGCCATGCCTCGTGCCCGAACATGCCTCGTGCTACCGCCTGAACATAATCTGGAAAAGCCGCGGATTTCAGCGTTATGAAATAAGATACTATTCTACGCCTTCAGTTTAGAAGAACGTTTTCTCAGGATCGTAGAAAACAATTATCTTCAGAAGACCTTGCAGAAAATTGTCTTCCGAAGATGTAAAAAATACAATATCTTTCGAACATCTTGCAGAGAAAAAGACCTTGCAGAAAATCGTCTTTCGAAGATCTTAAAAAAATCTGCAAAAGATCTTCCAAAATTATCTTTCAGAGAGCTGTTGGTTGTCTCCAGTAGACTTTGTCTCCTAAAGAGCTTTTTGGCTCACCAAGAAGATGGACGGAAGAATCTTTCAAAAATTCTTGCCAAGATGTTTGAAAGATATTCCGAAGACACTTTTTTTTCTACGCGGGTGATAGTGGCCTAATTTTTATATTATTTTTAAATACAACAACCGTTTGAAGCACGTACGCTGGAAATATTGTATACAACTAAACACACTCTTTTTTTCACACAAGGAGAATAGTGAAACCACGTCGATATTCACATTTATTAGAATATCGGTTTACTTTGCACCAGCGTAGAATTGTTGAACCCTTGTTTTCACCCGTATGTTCTTTCGTATTTTTTCCGAAAAATTCGTTCAAAAATGAAAATTTAAAAAAAATTGCAGAAGTTCATGTTTTGAAACAGTTATGGCTATTTGAAAATAAAAAATCTAATTTTTTTGGGTTGGGTAGAAAAATTTGTAAAAATTCTGAGAAACATTTCTCATGAGGTCGAAAAGGGTGGAAAAGGGTTGGGCTAATCGAAAAATCTTTCAAATAGAAGTTGTAGGGCTCCAAGTGGGAAAAATAATGAGATATGTTTTGAGCATTTAAGTCTTGATGTTTTGATGCTACAAGCTGTGACCTTGGCCGGGGAATTAGAATATAATGATTCCCGGCGAAGACACGATATTGGGGAATTTACGATATTTTGAAAAATTAGGGAAATTGATTATAATTTACGGGAGGACCTGCGATAATGGAAACGGGGGGGGAGGGGGGTTGAAATGATTACTCGGAGGGACTTATGTATTGACTATCTGTATTCTGATCTCATAACACAATATTAACACAAAAATAATCCGGGCCTTTTGACTAATAACTCGAGGGCGGGGGGGTAAGACCAACTCACTTGCGGCTACGCGAAATATTATATAATAAAAAGAGGGGATGACGCTAACTCTGGGAAAAGGGGGAGAAGTGAGGGGGGGCCTACTGAAAAGGTGATCATTAATAGGGTGCTTAATTTACAACTAACACGAATGTATTGGAGGCTCACCGTTGGGGGGAAAATAACACGGGTAGGGAAATTCGTTGGGGCAGGGAATAAAAAATGGGGCACTCACGGGGAATGGTGTCTTCAAAATTCTCTCCGCTTTTCTCGGGATTAGTCCTCCTTCCTTTCTTCTCTCTCCTCGCTCTCCTCGGTCCCTCTCCACGAGATTCAGCCGCACAATCTTTCTCTCACAGTTCTCATACGAGTTCCTCACGATAATATCCTTTCCTCACAATACAATCCTTTCCTCACACTTCCACGCAATATTTTTCTCTTCCTCAATAGTTCCTCTTCACACTCTTTGTTCTTCATTAATTGTCCCTCTTACACACTATTTACACAGTATTCTAGAATAGTTCTCTTCACAGGGTTTCTTCCACTTTTACTCCTTATTAACACTTTTTCAGGGTCTTTTCTGGGCACTTCTTCACGGGATTCTTTGGGGGTAACTTCGTTGCTTTATGAGACAGTGACTCGTGGGGCAGTTGTGGCACGAGTGAAGGCTGCCAATCATCCTCACCTCTTCCTCCCGATTATGCTGATAATCGGTGTTAATCGGGGGCATTCGTTATTGTGTGTCCTTTTCCTTGATGCGTGAGTGCTAGGGCAGGGGGAAATGGGGACGGGGGTAAGGAATATCTGGGGATGGGCTGCCCAACGGTGGCGAAAAAAGTGTACCTTAAACCTAATTTAACCTAGGAAAAATAAGCTGTATCAATTAGGGGGAAGGGGAGGCGCGAAATTCTGCCTCATCACAAAGCATAAGTTCATTTTTTTCATATGGGATCAAAAATTTTCTTGTAACAAAAGTTGTTGTACTCGATGAGATGAATCTAATGATGTCACACATAATGTGTTTTTTATGCTTCCTGAGCTTCAAAATACTAAAAATGGAACTTGTCAACGATATTCCAAATTCAGGCACGATAAACAGAAAAATAAAGGAGAAACAAAAAGGCGCCAATAAATTGTTCTACTAGAAAGACGTTACAACAAGTGCTCAATGTTCCCACCATTCACTTCAAGACACAACTCAAGTCGACGTCGGAAACTCTGCACAACATTTCGAAGCGCTTGTTGAGGAATGTTGGCAATAGCGCCTCTGATACGTGTTCTCATGTCTTCTGCAGTCGTTGGTCGATTTTTGTAGTCTACATCTTTAATGTAGCCCCATAAATAAAAATCAAGTGGAGTTAGATCAGGTGATCGCGGAGGCCAAAGAACAGGAACACCTCTGCCGATCCAACGACGAGGAAACAGAACATTGAGATAATTCCTTACACAAAGTGCAAAATGCGGTGGCGCACCGTCTTGTTGGAAGCACATTCTTAGTCTTGTGTCAAAGTGTACATGTTCCAATAAAACTGGGAGGTCATCTTGTAAAAACTGTAAATAGCGTTGACCGGTGACTCTTCCGTTGAAAAAATACGGCCCAATCACTTGCCCATCAACAATGCCACACTACACATTTACACTCCACTGATGCTGGTGCTCAGTGTGCTGAGTCCACTGAGGATTTTCCATAGACCAATAATGGGAATTATAACGGTTTAATGCGCCAGTACTTTTAAACGTCGCTTCATCACTGAAAAGGACATTTTGGAAAAACTCGGGACTTTCGTTCAAGATCCCTATGGCCCAGTGTCAAAAAGCAACACGATTCTGTCTATCTTGTGCACAGTGCTTGTGTCAATCTGATATGATATGGATAGTAACGGTTTGGTTTCAAAATATCGTGAGCTGTGCTTCGTGGAATACCTGAATCTCTCTAAATTTCTCTTAAAGAGATGTGAGGGTTCATGTGAACCATGGCCAAAACGGTAAGCGTACGAGGATTGTCAGGATTCATCCGTTGTGGTCGTTGTCGTCGTTGCAGAACTCTTCCTCTTCCACAATTTCTCTCGATAATCCGAATGCATGAAGCTGAGGGATGACGTAATCGGTTTCGGTACCGTTGTCGATACAATCGAGCGGCCGCGCGATATGCACCTCGGCATTCTCCCAAAACCAGTAGAATATCCACAACTTCATTTGCGGAATAAACCATGATAAGCGAAATCACTCAAAAATAATCTGAACTCAATAATGACCCGATTCGTACTAACTAAGAAACAATAAACACTAAGGTACACCAGATAGCTCTGGTATTTACACTTTGGTGTTTACTGGTTCTTATTTAAAGGCCACTTTCTGTTTATCGTGTCTGAATTTGGAATATCATTGACAAGTTCCATTTTTAGTATTTTTGAACTCAGAAAGCATAAAAAACACATGTGTAACATCATTACATTCATCTCATCGAGTACAACAACTTTTGTTACAAGAAAATTTTTGGGCTTACATGAAAAAAATGAACTTATGCTTGTAGCATAAAAACATGAAGACTTAAATGCTCAAAACCTATCTCATTATTTTTCCCACTTGGAGCCCTCCAACTTCTATTTGAAAGATTTTTCGATTACTACCCACATTCAATAGTTATTAGGGTGTACAATTTTATGTCGGACACCCTGTATATTGTGATGAGGCACTTTTTTCAGCCCCTCCCCTGCCCCCCAATAATGACTTGTTTTTAGATTTAATTAGGTTAAGTTAATTGGATTAAAATAAATAGACAAGGTGATAAATCCTGTCACCGTTCCCACTCCCGAAAGATTCCTTCCCCTTGCCCGTTGCCCTCCCTCATCGCTACACTCACGCCCGGTGGAAACAACGCCGCACCAGAGAAGGAGAAACGCCCCCCCCCCCCACCGTTCCCCTCGCCAGCACACGCGCCGGATGGAAGACAAGAGAAGAAAAAGAACATCCCTCACTGAAACATAAATTAATAATATTGACGAGAACACTCAATGCCGAGTGTCCCCGATTGACCCCGATAATCACCGATAATGATTATCGGTGATAATCGGGGAACAACGAGAACGAGTGATGCGATGCCATCACTCGTGATATAGCTGCCCCCGTGGATAGAAGAAATTATTTCGAGGAGTTTGGGAAAGAGTTTAGAGAGTTTTGGGAAAGAGTTTGGAGAGTTTATCGGAAAGAATGTTAAAGAGTTTTGTGTGGAAAGAGTTGGAGATATTGGTGGAGAGCCATTTGTGGAGAATTGTGGGAGGAAAGTGGGCACGTGGTCCGTGGGGAAATTGGAGAGAACCAGAAGTGACGACGGGGGGAACGGCCGTCGTGAGGAGTCTTCGGTTAGATAATTTTGTGGAGGATTAAGGAAGCCGCCATCCCCGTGAGTACCTGTCATTACCTTTCCCGCACCAACAAACATTCACACAACCCCCGCAAGGTCCTCCCCCCAACGGTGAGCCTCTAATTAAGTCTTTTTATGTAAATAAAGCCCCCTAATTTTCAAAATCATTTTTCTCGGACCCCTCACTTCTCCCCGTTTTTTTTTCTTCAGAGTCGAGCCATCCCTTCTTTGTTTTGTTCAATCTGTAACGAGCATCGGGGATGCCCGTTGGGATCCCTAAAAATAGAATTTAGAGAGAGAGCGAGACAAGTAGGATACGGGTTAGGTTTAGGGTAAACTAGGAATTCCCCCCTTTGGGGTGGTTTAGAGTAGGTTAGGGGTTATGAGGATTTTTATGAGGAGGATAGGGTAAGCCCTCCGGATCGGATAGGTGCTGTCAAAAAGTCGGTGCTCCAAATAAAAGGATTCTTGAGGGTTATTTGGTACGGGTGAAAAGACCGTAGGGGGACATGAAAAATACCCCTACGGATGGCCAAGGGCTGTTACGGGTAGAAGGCCGTCTGGGATAGAATCAACCTTCATCCCGACGGAGTGCCAAAAACATTAGGATTAGTTATGGGTGGATTTACCCTGCACGGGGTAAATCCAGCCCTTACCATGGCGGATTGCCAAGAATTAAAAATACAATTAAGGGTTAGTGAGCGAAAATATTACGTTTACGGTTAGTGCTTAAGGCCTTCTAGCCCCAGGAATCCAGGAGAATCACCCGAGAGAATAATACCGCGGAAGGAGAATTTTTGATAATCAGAATTAATTCAAATTTGAATTGATTCTCCCGCGAAAGGCTTGGCCCATAATAAGGTAGAGGGATCCACCAATCGACACCCGATCGATTGGTAGGCCTGATTAGGGGGGTCAGCGTCACGCGACACTGACCCCCGAAAATCAGTTACGCCTTGACCGTGAAAGAGGAGATACGTGAGTGATTACAGTGATACAGTGCACCACCGAGGACATTCCAGGCCATCCGAGGATACATGTTAATACCCAGGATGGTCCAAAAGAAGAAAAGAAAGGCATCAAGGGGATCCAAAGTGAGTTTTTACGGTTTTATTTAGAGATTTTTCCCCTTTTTGCCGGCTCCCCAATAATTATTGGCGGTTGTGAGATTTTTCCGAGCCATGGAAATGGCATCGGTTGTGTCCCCCAATTTTGGGTGGTTTTTAAAGGTTCATGGACGGATTTTTCCGAACGACTTCGGCCTGTGTTATCTCCCAGTGCGGTTGGTGGGTTATTGGTACGATTTTGTGGGATTTCGAGGGTATTTTTATAGTGCTGTTCTCCCTCGTGGTTCCATCGAGGCAGCCATCGAGTGGCTACGTGCAACAGGTGAGGAATCGCGCTTTAAATTTCCTCGTGGTTATTAATTGGACCAGCGGGGTTAATTATGTACTTTTATGTCTAAAATTTCGTGGCATTGTGGGGAATAGTGTCCAGAACAATATTGTTCTGGGTTTTCCGGATTCTGCTCGGCGGATTCCGAGTTATCCAATTTTTAAGAAAAGTTGAATTTATTGTGATCGATTTCTCCTCGCTGCTAACCGAGCTGCGAGGCATAGTGCCGTCTCTTTCGCTCTCTCTCTCTCCCGCGCTCACCCGTAGAGGGTCCGATTCCGGGAAATGATCGATTTCCCGGGCGAAAATAAAATTTCGGTTATTCCTTGGATTATCGCCGATCGATAATCCTTGAGGCCGCATTTCGACGGGATGATTCTATGTGAATGTGGAATAATCAACAACATATTTCGGGTTTTGCTGGAGAATTTATTTTTCGCGGTGATTTAATGGGGCAATTGAAATTGTATTTAGGATTTTGTTAGAAAATTCATATTCCGCGATCATTTAAGAAGAGAATTAAATTTGAGATTAGGAATTCGGTTGGAACGCTGAGATTTAGAAAAAATTGAAATTGCGAATAAAATTTGGAAGCAGATTAGTCCAGTAAAAATGTTTATCATTGATTATTATTCTTGTACTGAATTTTGACTCTCAATAGTGGAACATGTAAGGACAATGTTTTTTTTTGGTGCATTCATTTATTTCTCGCCTCCTTTTTCCTTTTTTTTTGGCATTTACCCGATTTTTGCAATAACCTTCTCCCCATCTGCGATCCACCCTTCTCTCCACAACTTGCATACTGAGCGACCCCAGGACCGTCACCTTTCCCCAAAAGCCTAATTATCCTTTCCGTTCCCTTCAGGTTTCCTTTTCGATTTTAGAGTATATTTTTGAGTTAGTATTTCAGGAGTTTGAGGTACGATTTTCGAGGCAACAAATATCGAGGTCAGTTATGTTTAGGATTATGGATTTTTCCGATTTGGTGATTCCGGACAAAAATTACCTGGCGCCCATTGATTTAAATTTTAGCAGGTTTTGTTAGCCTCAGGGGAAGTAGGGCGAAGGTAATGGGCATTTTCCATTCCCCGCGAAAATGTCACGTTACAAATCTTTTGTGTAGCCGCAAGTTGGCTGGCCTTACCCCCAACCCTCGAGCTAATTAGTAAGGAAAAGGTCTTCATTCTTTTGGTGTTGTTAATTGTTATCTGACGATATCAAGAGTATAGAATATATTGATATTAAATCTATCTAAATTCCCCGAGTAATCATTTACTCCCCCCCCCCCCCCTCTTTTGTCATTTCAGGCCGCTCCCGTAACATACAGCAAATTCCCGATTATCGTGCCTTGGTTGAGAATTATCCAGGCTAATTCTCCGGCCAAGGTCACAATATACAATCGAAGTATATGAGTTCATTCCCTAAAAGGTGTTATCGTGAGAAAACTTCAAAGAAATCGACTCAACCTATTAGAAGGTAATAAAAACGCCGAAACCGAATTTCGCAACCATTCCCTTGTATTTTCACT
Source organism: Fopius arisanus (assembly GCF_000806365.1). Taxonomy (NCBI): domain Eukaryota; kingdom Metazoa; phylum Arthropoda; class Insecta; order Hymenoptera; family Braconidae; genus Fopius; species Fopius arisanus. Next base: position 48,753 of record NW_011887878.1, on the reverse strand, counting down.
AGTTTTTTTAAATCCGATTTTATCGAGGGAACCTCCTAAAAAATATTATCTATAATCAACAGAATCTCCAAATACCAGGATATTTCGGGTTTTTTTTTTAATTTATTCCCAGCCTCTTGCTAGTATCGCCTGAAAGGGAGGACTATAGATAGAATCCTCGTTCCTAATTTTCAGTGCATATTTCATAAGGGATATGTGAGAAGCCTTATTGGCCTGTATTTATTTTGACATAGGAAGTAATGAATTTTTATGATTCAGAGAATCTGTGAAAAATAGTTAGGGAAATAAGCGTGATTTGACAATAATTCAATGCCCCAATTCTGAACGCAAAATTGCCTATCCGAGTTTTGTACGTTGCAATACGCATGCCTGCATCCTTCGACTAAAGTGCAATTTCCCTGCAATGCGAAGTGGTGATCATCAACCAATAACTAGCACATGAGAGCTCGGAACTATAACTCCTGAAGTGATGTTATTGAATTGCTTTCACACAAAAATTGAGACAAAATAAATTGAGTGATTGAGCACTGCTCTTCGGTATCCATTCATCAGCTGTTACGGCAAATGTCGCCAGATCAAAGCGAGGAGCTTGCGCTATAAAGGATACTAGAAAGCATGGCGGACAGTGTGAGTTGAGTATTGAAAATAATGAGGGCACCAAAGCATATCGTTATAAAAATCTATAAAATTAGTTTTTCGTGAATGTCTCTTATTTTATGTCTTCATTCGCAGGGGAATATTAGACAACATCTCTTTGTTATTCTCGTTTTTTGTGCCGTTCTTTACACTGTTAGATCAAGGCACACGATCACCAAGAGGAATTACAGCGATCAGAGTGTTCGCGGTTATTTAGCTGAGGTATTCTTTGCTTGAAGAAAATTGATCAATTACTAGGATACTTTTCACTATTAATTATGAAATAAATACTTGAAAACACCTCAACGACCTTTTTTTGCCTATATCACGGAATCATTCTGCAACAAACAATTTTCTTTTAGGCTCTGGCTCCCACCGGTCTTTGATCATATTAAAGCTATTCCTGATTTTCATATCAAGTAGTTTTTTACGTCTGACTTTATGTACGAGGTTATCCAAACCGTTAATCCCTTGGGAATTGGTGCTGTTTGTTTTTATTATTTGCCGTAATAGAGATCCCTTACTTCAATCCCTTCTTTTTTTGCAAAGACTTAACATAACGTTCATGTCAACCGAGTTTGAATCATTAGTCATATAAATGTCAATTTCTCAAATGTACTACATATGTTTCCGATAAATAATTGAGATTGTTTTAGAGTAGCTCCGAAGTATATGGACTCTTATTGAAAATCCGAACAATAGAACTCGAATTACGAGAAAAAAGAACAGAAAAATTTACATGAAAACGATATTTACAAAATCAGTTGCCGAAGAAGTTGGAGAAAATACGCGACATTATTTTCGCCATCCCAATTTCTAGTTAATAGAATTGCACCATTCGACTTTTCTTATACAGTAAACGCGAAATACAACTGATATTTTTTTTTTAATTCACTGGTAATTTTTCATGTTGATATATTTAAGAAGACAATACATTGGCCACTCCACGTAATCTCCATCCAATTTAATGGATAGAATACTACTGTGTTAATGGGAAAGTATTGATTTTTGATTTTGTCCCATGGTGCAATTCTATTGGTGGGAATTTGGATGGAAAAATGATCACTTATAATACCACGAGTGCTTAAAGATTATGTCATAATTTCCCGAAAGTTACGTTTTTTAGCAACAAATGTATGCAGTTGAGCAGTAGCAAAATTCTGAGCGCCTGCGCGAAAGATTTTGTACCAGCAGGCACGCACATGGTGCTAAGCAGGATAACTTTAGCGAAATATCCCATTAATTTTCAAGCACGAATATTCTCCAAAATTAAATGCCGATCAATGGGAATTGGGATTTGACATTTGTCGACCATCGTTTTTCTGACCGATTTCCAAAAATGCCACGGTTTTTTGATGTTTTTTCAGCTGTTTCATATTGAAAAAAAAAACAGTTTATTTATTGCTTAGCAACAGCTGTGGAATTCCCGAACATTATCGGTGTCATGCCCATCACGTGATGTCAAATCCCATACTTCTATTGGTAGAGATTTGATTGCGGAAAATAATCCCCTCAGTACCACGCGAACCCCAAAATCAATTGCGTATTTTCCTCAAGGTTTCCTGCAAACAAACGCGGTAGTAAAGTTTTTGGGAGTAATTTTTCATTTAAAAAATTTAACTTCTTCATTTGTTTATAGAGAACTTATCGGGAAATAGCCGATAAGTTTGTAACTCTTGTGGATTGCAGGTGCTAATTTTTTAATCATCCAATGCCTGTTTGATATTTTTTTGTTCAAAAAGTTTAACAATTTCTTTTAAGTTTTAATTTTTGTCTCAAATTCGTTTGACTAAGACTATCTGTTAAATAACGAGAATATTTCAAACGTTACATGTAAGGTTTTGTATTAATTTCTTAAATATGTCTATTTCTATCATTGTTATCCTATGCAAGTGACGTCTCATAGCATTTTAACATCTTTTGTATAAGTATTGATTATGACCGTAAATTTATAATTCCTTTATTATTGCAAAAATTGACAGAATTATAACTGATAACAACTACTGGATAAGAAACGTGCTTCCATACCAAAAATTTTTACCATTATGCTGTTTTGTTATAGCGAACTTGTTGGTGGAACGAAGTGTGTAAAGAGGAATTTCACAGTAAATTCCGTTGTAGATGTCCACGATGGTCCTATTGCAGAGCACCAGGAAAATACTATGATGCCCACTGTAGCATAACACGAACAGGCTACATATGGACTCAGCCAGAGACATCCTTAGCATTGGATGTCGAAAAATAAAAGAAAGCAAATGTAGTGAATGGCTACACTCAGTTAATCAGGGAGCATCCAAACAATCGTTATTGACTTCATTGTCAATTGTATTGCCTCATGAAATCTCAATGAAATATCTCGAAAATAAACGTTCAATGAAAGACTAGCTGAAGAAAAACGTATTTTTTAGAAAGAAAATTATTCCTTCACAGAAAAAATTAAAATCAGAAAAATCTTTTTTTTTTAAATGTGCCATGTTGTGGTGTTGTAGAGATTTCTGTATAGAGTTCAGATTTCTATTATTTTTTCAAAGCCAAAAAGAGGGAGAGAGATATGTAGATATATTTTGAATATCGATATTCTCAAGCTGAGTAACATAAGACCCTAAACAACCAACCGATCGCTGTTTTTACGAGTTCTATGCGGCCGAAGTTAGAATTCATAATGGAATAGTTTGCATTACTTTCATCAAAGAGTAGTTAATAAGACCTTTAAAAAACGTTGATGGGAGTATAATGAATAATTATTTGTAAAGAACATTAGAATGCATCATTTGATGAAAATACGAGAACTATCTCTATCTATAATTCGACCTTTCACCGCGCAAACTAGTAAAAATGACGATCAGCTAGGGACCCTATTCAAAATAAGACAGTAGCCAGCTCTGTTCAGACAGGGCTACCAAATCGACGAGTCAAGAGTAACCGTTTTTGTAGCTAGCAGATAATGGGAACGTGGAAATATGCATGACAGTGTTATGTCCAGGACTAGTGGTCGGGAAACCACGTTATTTTAATTATTTGCGGCTCCAAATTAACTGAAAAGAAAAACGATTTTTGAGTCTGAGTGTTGCTCATAGACTCATTTCCCGATTCAAGTTATCGTAGTTTTTCCTTGTTATATTTTGTAGTATTCGTATTCCTTTCTGAAGCTTAGAGGTTGGATTTCCTTTTTGGTATTCTTAAGGATTCAGTAAAATTCAAGTCACATTTAATGAGTGTGAACAGTGTTTTATTAGCTTAGAAATTTACTTACAGTTGCTGTTGCTCAGTTTACAATTTTTCTCTAAAGTTTGTTGAATTGACAGTGGGCTTTTATGTTTTTCCGCTACACTGAGTTGTTTGTTTCACGATCGGTTTTCCAATTTTGAACCGGCGGCATTTCTAGTACGCAATCGTTCGGATATAGAAATAACGAAAATCACACGCGCAATTTTATTTCATAGGAACGTTTGGAGACACGGAGCTCTGTTTGAAATTTTTAACGCGTGGTTGAAATAAGCGGAACAAACTTTAAAAGTCAGGGATCTAGCGGATCCTAAACGACGATTTATTTGCCGAAAATTATCAATGTTACGGGGAAGATGATTTAGCTAACCGCCGTAATTCACGGAGATATTTCTTATCGGTGCCGTGGCTGTCGCCCAATTTAAAGTTGATGTGACCTTGAGTTACTTTTCCAAGAAAAAGAACCGTAAGGTTCCACGATTTTTCCGCGACTGACTTTTGATTATCGTCAACTCATTTTTATCTTTTTGAATTTGGGTGTTGGCTGATTGGAGTGGAGGTGGGTGACGGCGAAAATTCGAGGAGTGATATTTCGTCAGATGTCGGATTTTCGCTGATTATTGTTCTACTTTTGTATTGTATTTTCTTGGATTTTAACTAGTGCGAGTTATTTAGAGTGATTTCGAAATTGTCGAGAAACAATTGCGAAATCCAATGCGTTATTAAAAATTTTTTAATTTATAAGAGCAGCTCAATGTTATGGGCATTTCTTAGTGAAATATTAAGCACGGATGTTAGTAATGTGGTCACCAAAAAGAGGAGAAACGATTGATATTGTGTAACTAAGGACAGTTTTTATCTGAACCGTCGGATTTAATAAGTATTCGTATATGCTAAAATGGTAATAAGTTAGGAGATTTCATTCGCTTAAAACGTTATGAATCTTCACGAACCCTCTGTTATATTATATGAGAATACGTCAGATTCATTTTTTTCAGTGTCAGATCAAGTTTTGGCTTTACTTAATGGAATCTAGAAAATATTTGCCATGTGAGTATTATGTTCGATTAGTTATAACAGCTGAAAATGGCATGCATTTTTTAAAATCTCTCTATTCCCTTGCGCGAAAGGTTAAACAGCAATCAGGACGTAATTACATATCAATTGCATTGTGGAAATATTAGAAAGTTTTTTCTGCGATTTTTCCCGGTGTGGCGTACTGACTGGGTAGAGTCAGTCGAGAGAGCCAACACTACAAATTATGTCTCAGAGAGACACGTCTTTGACTTGCGTCCAAAGCGCAGAGAGCGATTTAGAGATCTAACTTCTCAACCCTATAAAGGGGAGAAACAAACAGAGAGCAACCGTCCCTTCGTCCGGGAATAGGAGGAAGGGGACCGATAGCGGTGAGTGCACGGTCTTGTACCGTGGGATGGCCACTTCTCAATCCTGAGAAAGGAGAGAAAGTCCAGGTAGTACAGAGTGCGTAGGATTGCTAGGAGGTAGGGCTGAAGGAACTAGATAGCTAGCCAGGTAGTTCTGCGCTCAAGGCAAGACCGAGCACGAACTGGTCGAGAGAACTCACGTAGGCGATTATATAGCTGCCAGTGCAGAGTGGGAGAAGCGTCGTGTGACGTAGTCCCAAGTGCTCCCCACTCTGGTATTCGCAGTGCCACCGTACGGGAGTACGACCTAGGCCCCCCAGGTAATATAGAAACACTACCGCGGGTAGGTAATGTAGCGAAGGCTACAGCGGAAAGATTCGATGTACCCCAACGCCCGTAATTTTTGTCGGCGAGTACGAAGCGATCAGTTGTCAATTTTAGGGAAACTAAAATTAGGCAGATGGCGATAGTGGGGCCTCTCAATTTCGGAGAGGCAAAAAGGAGTTTCACGGCAGAAGTGATCAGGAGCGTATGAAGGAGGGGCACTTTTGGGGGGATAATATCTCAATGGGGGGATACGAATAAATGGCGTTTGGAGGATGAATTTCTAAATTAGGGGTTAGACAGAAGCATGAAGGTAAAGGGTGGGTGTAAGGGTGAAACTGGGACTAAGAAAGGGGTACGAGTATAAACATGGTGTTTGTAGGCATGGTTAGGGGTGAAATGAAGGGATGAAAATGGAATGAATGCTTGCAGGAAATTGGGGGGTTTTAGGGTGAAGGGATAAAATGCTTCTGGATAAAATGCGGTGTTTTTACACCCTCATTAGCACATTTCCAAGATGGCTGGCGGGGTAAAAGTCTATACAGGGGTGCAAAAAAATGTCTCCACAGGGGAGGGTAACTCGACTCAGGGGGTGATTCTGAGTCGATTGGTACCTATAAATTTTGACCTTTTTTTCCCACCCTCACTTTCAAGCCTTTCAACCCTCTTTCAAGATGGCCGACGGGGTAAAAAAAAAGTCTCTACAGAGGTGGGTAAATCGACTCAGAGAGTGATTCTGAGTCGATCTGTACCTATAAATTTCAACCTTTGTTTTCCACCCTCACTGTACATTTCCAAGACGGCCGACGGGGTAAAAGAAGTCTCTACGGGGGTGAGTAAATCGACTCAGGGGGTCATTCTGAGTCGATCTGTACCTATAAATTTTGACTTTTGTTCACTCTCACTAATACTTTCCAAGGCGGCCGACGGGGTAAAAAAAAAGTCTCCACAGGGGTGAGTAAATCGACTCAGGGGATGATTCTCAGTCGATCGGTACCTATAAATTTTGACCTTTCTTTTCACCCTCGCCAATACATTTTCACGATGGCCGACGGAGTAAAAAAAGAAGTCTTCACAGGGGTGGGTAAATCGACTCAGGGAATGATTCTCAGTCGATCGGTACCTATAAATTTTGACCTTTCTTTTCACCCTCGCCAATACATTTTCATCATGGCCGACGGGGTAAAAAAAGAAGTCTTCACAGGGGTGGGTAAATCAACTCAGGGAATGATTCTGAGTCGATCTGTACCTATAAATTGTTACATTTTTTGTCACCCTCACTAATACATTTTCAAGATGGCTGACAGGGTAACAAAAGGGTCTACAGGTGCATGTAGATTGATTCACAGAATGATTAGACGGAGATACGTAGTCCAATCAGTGAATTGGAAAAAAATGGAAATAGAAGGGTGAACTGAGTGCATTAGAAAAAAATTAGGGGTTGAGGGTGGCAAGAGTGTACCAGGGTGCAAAGGAGGTTCATGGTGGGATGAATTCATTCGAAAAAAATGATGGTTGAGGGTGGAATGTGTCATGGGGAAAATGAGGGTTGATGGCGGGATGAGTGCATTGGAAGAAATGCAGAGTTCAGGCTGGGGTGAGTGCGTCAGAGTGAAATGGGCGTTGATTGTGGGACGAGTCATTTGGAGTAAGGAAGAAGGGGAGGGGGGCTTGAGGGTGGGGTTTACGATACCTATAAGTATCAATCTAATTTTTGTACCCTCAACGCCCCTATTCTGAGATGGCCGACGGGATAAAAAAAACATGTCTCGAGAGGGGTGGATAAATCGACTCAGGGATTTTCCGTCAATCTATACGTATAAATATACCGTCTAATTAAGATGAGTTTGAGGGCCGTTTCCAGATTTTGAGCAGATATGAGTGTGTCAAAGTGCAATCGGGGATGATGATGGTAAAATTCATTTGGAACAAATTAATGATCGGATGAATTCCTTTAAATTCGGTGCTTCGTCTGCTGTGCTCTACTACGATATTGAAAGGAAGTGCACACCCATTTACAGCCCGACGGGAAGCCCCAACTTGGATTATCGTAGGTAGGTACCTCCATTCCACTAGCCTATTCTTGACTAAGAAAATTGGAGGTAAGAAGTGTTCTCATATCTTGCATGCTTTTATCATCTGCCTATTTGTTGTACAGTTTTGGGATACATGATTTCATGATTTCATTTCATTTTTTGTTTCTTAATATGAAATAGATACAATGTGTTTTCATCAACGTTCTTCAATTTAACACTATTGATAAAAGTATGTATAAACCATCATAAAATTTGTAACAGGTCCAATTTCCCTGGGGATGAAATCGGCCAGTTAACGCGCCCTTTTGCCCTGGAATCTCAAAATTGGCAAGACAAAATCAAGAGTTCGGCGCCAGTCATTTTTTGTTCCTCCGGAAATAACAAACAGGAATACCCCAATTTCGGAAACAGAAGCAAAAACAAAAAACAATACGATAAAATACACTCTCAACAGAAAATCCCAGGAAAAGGTGGTAATAGCCCGCGCGGCTCAGGGGGTCGGTTGTGGAGAGAGGGGTGGATCTGGGTGGAAGCAAGTTTATTGGGCAGAACTCTAAAATAAATATTCAAAATCTCTAAATTCAAGAACGAAACCAAAAATATATTCAGTAGGAAAAATCATTAATACAGAGTTGAGAGAAATAAATACAACATCAGGCGTGACGTACGCAGAGACCCTGAAATTTTAATTACTCAAAATCCTAATAGTCTCAAATGAGGCCGAAAGGCACAGGAATAGTCTTAGGCGAATATTCGCAACTCAAAAGTAATTTTTATTCCCAACCGGCATGGCGATAAACGCATAATTCAATAAAAGGAGGCTAATAATTCCCAAACCCCTATAAATAATCCTAAGGCGCATGGCGCATGGCACCCAAGATATGGCACTGCTCGAAACATACAAGTGGAGGCTCACTGAGCATAAAGCATAGCCACGTGTGGGCTATCGGCCGGCATGGTATGCGAGATTCAAAATGAATTCTCTAAACGCATGAAAACCCTACAAAAGTCGAAATACCCGAAATAGCGCGTGGGTCGCACGACGAATTGGTAACGGTCGTAGACGTATTTAATTATTAATAAAAAATCGTTAAAACCGCAATTAGAGGCGATAAAATAATCGCAAGAGGGAATGAGAGATGAGAGAGGCTCTCACCTCGGCGTTCCACGCAACAACAGCAAAACGATGTTCTCGGCTCGGTGTCTTAAGTAAGTCTCTCTGGTTGATGATTTTAATTATCCGAGGTATTCTCAGAATCGTCTCTAAATGATGACATGCCAGAAAGTTCTCGAATGAAACGTCTAATATGCAATTGAATCGTGTTGAACACCGACGGATATTTTCCGTAAAAATGGCTCTACAGGCACGATTTCGGCTCTCCCGTGCTGAGCATTAGTTAATTAATAATTAGGAGGCGCGAGGATAACCCTAACACACACTCGTAACGCGTAATCCGCAAAAACAAATGAGGAAGCATGGTAATGCTCAACCCAATTCCTCCTCCTTGTCTTCAGGCTGTATCTCAGCAATTATCTGACTCTTTCTCTCCTCCCTGATCTTTGAATGTTCCTCAAACCTCACGCTAGCTCCTCGGCACACAAAAAAAGGTCCTCCAAACTCGTAATTAACTCAAAAAAACGCTAACTTGCTGCACGCACTCGTATCTCGCGACGTCAACGATACACTGGTATTTTCGCAATATGGCGGGTGGGGAACGCGGTCAGCGCCCCTCCTCGCAACTAACCCTGGCAACTTCGAAATTGCTAGCGCGCGAAATATAAAATGGGCAAAACTGCAATTAAATTATCTCGAGATGGTGGACGGGTCTTCTCCTTCAATAAATTCTTTTTAATTAAGGGCGCGTATGTAGGATGGTTTTCTCACGGGATCCCGGGATCAGAACGAACCCAAATAACCAAACCCTAATTTTTCTCCCCATAATTAATTATTACTAAAACTTAATTAAACTTAATTAAACTTAATTAAACTTAATTAAACTTAATTAAACTTTAATTTCCACGAACCCTAAGCAACCTCACTACTCAGGAGATTCTCATGGTTGCACTGATTCCCTCCTGACCCGTCACCGAAACCCTTACCCTAACCTGTTCTGCCCCGTAAATCCCACAATTTGAGCGATAATATTTCATTTATTCCTACACCTATCCTACACATTTACCTAAGAGTATTTTATCCTAAACCTTAGCCATGCAGCTCGATATTTTTTGGCTTAAGACGCGATTAACTAAGGAACTCTACTTAATTCATTTTTATTTCTCGAAACTGTAATTCATTAGTTGGCATTAACTCGCAATAACTCTTCCCTAAACCCCGATGGTCTTGAAGTCAATAATTTTGGCGTTTAGCGCAATGGAATTCTCAAAAGAAAAATAAGGCGAAATACGCAATACAAATTCTCAATAATTTAGGCATCAAAAATGCAATTAGATCCTCAGATTCTAATGACTCTAAATCTCAATTCTGGACGCAAATGGGTCTTTTTCTGCGCACTCACGATGTTGTTAACAATTCTTTGGATGATGTCGACGTCCAAAACGAAATTCCCCAGATTTCCTTACAAATTGTTGATTTTTTAGCCGAGTATATCGATACCTACTGAACAAAGAACAGTATCTAGTAGTGTAAGAACCACTACGGCGCCCCCCACCCAGAGTTACTCAAACCCCACCACTGCACTGGTCAGAGTAGCACGGCTCCAATACGAGTGAGCGGTGGGGTGGGAGTAACTGTGAATGCTGTGGATGCGCCATAGTGGCTATCACACTAGGGAAATAAAAACACAGAATTTCACTTATTAATTGTATATATTTTTTCCCAAAAAATAATGACCCATGAATTACATATTTTTCTTATGGACTACTTACATTTTTGATTCCAAGACGTACAATTATAACCGCGGCCACTAAACGACTTTCCCTCGGGGATACTAGCACGTTTTTTCTTCATAAACGCATTGTGATATTCGCGCACTAGACGATCATTAGATATGAATCGATCAGTGAATAATGAATAGAGCTTCTCAGTAGTAGCAAACATAGACATAAAATGCAGAAAAAGTATACAGTATTGTCCACATATGCTTGACTCGTGATGTTGGAGCTGCCGAATGCTGCACTTGAAGAGTTTACAGTTCTTTCGGAGTCTTGCAGCGTGTTGGGGCACGATAGGAGGTAGTCCGAAGCTCTCGAAGTACCATCCTCTGCCATTTCGATCAACGTACATGGCGACCCAGTGTTCTCCTGGCTGGGTGTGGTCATGTGTGTTCGCTACTATAGCCGTCGGTTTCGTCCACACCGACGGGATCTTGTCCGTTGGATATACACCGACTGTATGATTTGGTATATACTGTAGGGCTTTTAGAATCTGTACCGTGTTCATCAGCAGCAATCAATTCTTCTTCGTTTAAACTGTTTAACGCTTCCTCGCTCGAAGTCAACCACGCTTTGATTTGAAAAACTCGGCGGATAGCACATATAAAGGTTCTGTGATTCAATGTACTATGTATGCGGCATGATGTGGTGATCGTGGTGATCTGATGTGACCCTTCAAATTGATAACATCTGGGGTAAGAAGGGCGGCAGTGAATTTCGTTTGCTGACAGCCATAGGTATATACGTATTTCATTCCTTTCGTGATGGCTCGTAATGCTGCATACACATATTTAGATGACGCTTCTCCTTCATACCAGTCGATACCGTGATGTGTGATTGTGAGCTGATTATTCATCCTCTGAATACTAGGGGGAATCGCCGAATACTGGTATTCAGGGTAAATTACCCAATGGCCTATCATATCGGACGATGTTGAGGTCACCGCCACATCTTTCGGTACGAAGGTACCATGGATCCCGACGAAGCCCTCGTAAAGAATAATTACAGATGAATTCGAATTACGGCAGGCTATTGCTATACTCTCCTCACAACTTTCTACTTTGAATATTCGCGCACAACTGTGCAGTTGAGCGATGATTCAAATCCGTTGTTTCAGAAAAACTGTTGACACTGCAAAAAATCTCTGCGCATGCGTTTGAGGAGGGTGTTCATGCATAATCCAGGGTCACTTGCCTCGTTGAGTCAATTTCTATGACACTTTCAAACTCAGCATCAATTACAGCGTTGATTGTTGCACTTAAAGCTTCGTCAAATCGCACTTCGATGCGCATGTTACCGTTCCGTACCAAATTTCAATGGGAGTTGTTATTGGCTGACAAATCTGGTGTTAAATCGAAGGCAAGGAGACAATACCCATAAGGGTAATCTCCACGATGAATACCATTACCATCGTTCAGAAAATGAACACCAGTGCCTGAGAAGATTGTATGGTACGACTCCACATATAAATTTTTCCCAGTAAACTCTGGCTGTAGAGGTTTCGACGGTATTTGACGTCCATCCACATATAAGGATATATGATTCAGAGTAAAATGTTGAAAGTTGAAGGGATTGAACCTTTTATCACCAACAAACGCGCGATTCTTGACAAACCCAAAGATGATGCGTTTTGGTAGCTGACCTGTCATAAAGTTATCCATGGAATGGCCGCGAACACCTGACGGTATTGATACACTTTTCACCTCAAGTCTTGTCACAGGATATTTGGCTGTTGTTTTTGATAAAGCTCTTTGGTGAGACAGTAATAACCCAGGACTCACCTTCATTTTCCGCATGACCAATGATGCTTCTGTTATTTGGATAGTAAAACCACTATTTGTGTTATCCATTAAACAAAAACTGTCTCTGGATTGAACCAGCCGAATGTGAATATTTACACCATTTACCAATGCTCGTTCTTGATTGAACACATCACAATGTAAATGACCGGTGAGATCGATTGTTTTTCCGTCACTCAAATAGGATCGACGAGAAACTAAACCTTCATTACCTTCATCAACGTCATCCATCTTACCAGCGGTATCATCTGACCACAGGACACTACTCAAGTGTGAGTTCTTCGCATCGGTGCAGTAATTTAGAAGTATTGCTATATAAGCTCGGTACGCATATGCATTATTGGAGTGTCACGGCTTCCTGATTGAAGGAGATATCTACTTGATCGAATAATGAGTGTAATAAATTGTTGACCGGTCCGATAGTAGCCGACGGTATAGGATTCCTCTCCGTTACTAGGGTTGGTATGGAAACACGTAACAGTAGGCGGGTATGAGCTAAGTCAATGTATTCATCATGTTGTCCTGGTATATCGAACTCAATGGGTGAATTATCCACGAGTGATGCTATTGGTTTATAGTGTACATCGTATGAGGATTCTATGGCTGTCTGCGTTGGGGGTAAAGAAAATAAGTCCAACTCACTTTTCACTTTTCACACGAATGATTGTGCAAAAACGCCATGTTTTCAGGTCAAAATATCGGCAACTGATCGTAATTTGGTTGATTTCTTCTTCTGCCTTACAATTTTTCAACGTTTCTTTGTAGTTTTCCTCTTGCGTTTCTTCGTTACCCGTGGTTTCTTCTTCCTGTGCACACCAGATGTTAACTTGCGGCGTTTGGACTGTCGCGGAGCACGGCCAACCGCAGAATGAGAGTATGATAACATATTCCCAGTGTTATATCCTGAGCCAGTCATCAGTGTATCAACTTTCTCCTCTGCCCTCCTCTTCAAATTGATACCCGATTCCCGTACGCGACTTCTCAGAGAGTCTTTCAAAAGTATATCACGCTCAAGAACATCACCTACGACATTGACACCTGAACGTAGAGCCTCTCTTCCAACAGCTGATGCTCCTTGTCTGAGTAGGGGTTGTAACGTGGCCAATTTTTCATAGAGGAAAACTGGACGTTATCTGCCCTTCTTCCCCCGATCTCATTAAAACTTATGGGCGCCAGTTGATCTTTAAATAATCGGAACCAACAAACCGGATTAAAACCAAAGCGGAACCACATTCCCCAGAAACGAAACCAGAAACGTAGAGTTAAAAACAAAACGATCGGGGGAAAGGTGGTAATTTCCCGCGCTGCTCAGGGGTGAGGTTATGGAGAGAGGGGTGGGTCGGGATGGAGACGAGGATTGGGCACCGGAACTCAAATTAAAGCAAAAGAATGGGAAACGAAACTCGAGCCATTAAACAGACTTGATAGATTTATTTCTAAATTAGTT
>NW_011887878.1:30277-33579 GCF_000806365.1 Fopius arisanus | reverse complement strand
ACCCTAATTTCCCAATATAAATTTCGATTTTCCGCGGTGCCTCCCTCGGTCCTCCCGCATACTCACAAACATAAGGGATTCCTGCGGAATTCCTTACAGGGTAGTATTCGTCTGAACAATCCATCTAGGAAACTACCAATGACATGCCCTTTTTGATTAGCACTACCTATGTACACACGACTTATACCTCCGTGCGCAACTGTGCTGTATCCTCCTCCAGATTGTGGTAACTCGTCGAAAATGTAGGTGTTCATAACCGCCTTTATTCGGTACGTTTAAAGTGAAGTGTCACAGTTAACGTTCCGTGTTCAAATGGTATCGGTGCTCCCTATTCATCCCTTATATCTATCTCGATCGTTTGAAATTTCTTACGTGTTTGGTCACATAATACCACACTTTCGTCTTCAGATCCAAAACCGAGAAGTTTTTTCACTAATGGTGCTAAGTGCAGAATATGAAAGATATGTGTACAAGAAGTACCGCAGGTTCGTTCTACAGAGACGTAACCCCCGCAATTGATAACAAATTTGATATGGTCTTTCAAGAATGGCATGTCGTTCATACTATCCAGCAAATCTGTAATACTATTGTATACGCCGTGTTGAAGATTCCCCTCTGCGCCCCTCACGTTATCACCGCCACTACTATCACCGGTCTGTAGAAGATCGTTGGTCTTCAGCTTGACAATTTGTCGCTCGTCTTGGGTCAGACAATTTCTGCTCTCCAGTGATACGTGATTGTTGTTACTTGTAGGTATATGCAAGAAAGTCATAGGTATATGAATTTCCGAGAGAGCCACACTCTATCTACCAGGTAAATTGACAACCTCCGGTAAATATGTGATGAAACTGGTAGTTTTATTATCGGGGTAATACTGCATACTGCTGTTGCTAGGCAGTACAATCAAAATATTGTCCTCCAGGTGACTCATTCTTTTCCATTACGATTCTGTACTCTGGATAACTCTTCTTCGTAGAATATCCCATCAATATCCTCACCCTTGAGGTCTTATAAGATATACACTGCTGGGTTACGGTAATGAGAGACGAGTTTGATTTTAAAAACTTCTTCACTCCACCCCGACTCGTATCCTTTCTTGAATGCTACTTTTGTTGCACTGATCCGTACCAGGTCACCGCAGTTGTATTTAAGCTGTCTAGTCTCACTAGACTTACAGTTAGTACTGTGCCTTTTGAAGAGATTTTCTGCTCCTAACAGGGAATTTTTACAATTAACTTCACACGGACGGAAATGAGTCCCGGAATGTCTTGTATGATTGTAGGCATTCATAATTTGCTGAAGAACATCGACCTAGCGTTTGAACGGGAATATGTGAAATATCTCCATAATCTTTCCTTCAGTGTTCTGTTAAACCGTTCAACGATGGCTGCTTTTATATCAGGATTTCGTGTTACACGATATTGAATGACATACTTGCTTAGAAGTTGTTGAAATTCCGAATTTCCAAATTCTTTACCGCGATCAGTTTGAAGAAGTCTCGGGGTACGTGGCTGTCCATTGTTCATAAGTATCCGCCTGAATGCCTGGGTTACTATCTTTGCACTCTTGTTTGTCGAAGGCTGTACCCATGCATATTTACTGAGAACATCGATGACTACTAGCATATAGGAGAACCTGTCATTGTATGTATATATAGCACGAAGATGAACTAAATCAGCCTCCCAAACAGCATCAACTTCACATACGTTATATGAACGCCTATTATAACGGTGACGTACCATTTTATGCATATTGTACGCATCCTGTTGCTCCAGCCAATTCCTGACATTGTTATGTTTGCGAATGTTTTGTAGATTACGAGCGCCAGCAAATGCAGCGGGGTGATCAGAATTGTAATAAATGTCTACTAAGCGGTTCACTTTTGCAGTTTTACCCATTGTATTTTCAGGGACCCACCGCCTTGAGTACTACTCATGCTATTGTACGAGTCGTCACTGAATTCTTCTTGTATAGGGTTTATAAACTGTTGATGTCGCTGACCGTTACCTCGAGCCGTCGAAGACTCGATATTGATAGCTGACCGTAACAACTCTTCGTTACCAATCAACTCCCGAGGAACATTATACGCTTTTGGTACCCTACGAAATAACTTTCTCCCGACAGCCATTTTCTTCTTTCGTCACCGCATTGCCTCGTTAATAAGATCTACTATGTGGGAGTTTTTGATAAGTTTTCCGTTGATGCTTACCACACCTTCTCCGTCCCAAGATATAACCTCCTTTGGCATGGCTTGCAGTTTGCGTAAGAGTGCTGCAGCGTTCTTTCGGTATCTTTTCGGTACACTTTCAATTATTGACCTTGATTGAATACTATCATCAGTATAATCATGTACCCGAGAGCTAGAAAAACGTGGAAGGCCTGGCGTAATTGGAGAAAGTTTTTGGGAAGATGATTCTGTTGAGTCATCAAAAGTCTCTGTATCCATTGGCGTCTTATGAGAGTTGTGTATTAAACCAAGATAACGTCGTAATATCGGTTGATATGCGTTACATTTATCACGTTCAGCAGTGTGCGAGTCTAATTCCAGGATTTCTTTCATTTCATTATCTAGACGTCTCAAGGTTGTTCCCTGTGTTTGTACACTTCTCTGCGCAGCGACACGATTATCAGGCACCACGAGCATCTGATCCCTGTCATCAGTAATGGTACCAATCCTGTCCTCCGGAACAAGTACCATCTTTCGCGCATACTCCATCTCTTTGATTGTCTTGCTCTTACTATTTACTAATGAGATTAGAAACCAAAGCACCGAGTATAGGTGCTAGAAGCAGGGGTAGGAACCCTCCTCTTTGAACAATGATCTTCTTCTTTCTTGATAGACACTTCGTACCAACCGCCGAATCACGAAGTACTTTTTTATACGGTTTTAATTTATCTTTCTGAGATTTATGAATTAGTATATTACCTCGTAAAATGTTCAATGGGCACTCACATATACACCGTACTAGTCCGGTATCAGCTTTTCTAAATAACGCCTGCCGCTGTTCTTTATTCAAATGACAAAGGGCCTGAAGGATAACCGTCAATTTTTTACTGGGTGTACCTCGCGCAGCCATGGTACAAGAAATAATGATCCGTGTATTGATTATTACTTTTGAGTTATACCTTTCCGTGGTACGTACACGAACTGTTTTGTGTCGTTTGGGAAGATAGAACTGCGTACTCGATAATCTTCTGGGGTGGATTGTTTCAGGTTCAATAGTATATAGCCATGTGGTCGAGAGGTGGCATCTAGGTAAGCTTCTTGTAAAAACTTGGGATTATCAGGATAAACTTGCCGC
>NW_011887878.1:21346-22392 GCF_000806365.1 Fopius arisanus | reverse complement strand
CTCTCCCCGTGAAGCGGATTGATGATCTAACTCTGGGCGTGGATTATCAGATTACTGCATTCAAAAGTGTTAACACCAAATATGGTAGAAGAATTATTGCTACTCTGGGTGCTGAGCATGATGCTTTCCTCCCTGCCCGTGTATCTCAGCACTTTTGGACGATCACGCAGAATATATCTATCATAAGACATTTCTTGTAGAGGACCGTTTATCTATACGTTTTCTGGAGGGCCCTTATCACCCGTGTGAATTCATATATAAAGACGTTTAATTTTTGTATATATCATCTTTCAAATTGATTGTATAATGAACGAATATATAATATGGAGAGCAATGTTTTTGCCTTGAGCATTTGATTAGTTCAACCCTCATACATTCTCGCAGTGTCTTCATTACATTTGTTGCGAATGGTGATGCATAGGTATATCACTTTTCACTTAACGCGGAGGGGTGAAATATGGAAGAAAAGATGGGCAGCATTTTTGCTTACACCTCAAATTGAGGAGCTCGTGATGTTAGGAGTGGTCTTTGCGTATGCCGATCATTTAGATGCTCATCTGACTCGGTGGTGTAGTGCTCGATCGGTGTTAGATTTTTTAATGGATTTGGGAACAACCCGGAGATCTCTGACACTACGAAGAAGAAGACGGTGTGAGGTTGAACAGCGTGAGGCTGATTCCACGACGAAAAAGTGGGATTTTCGAATTGAAAACGAGGTGGTATCTGTTGAAGTGATAGTCGCTGAATTTGAAAGGGCTCTGAGTAACGGTCGTGAGCTCATTTTATGTATGACGGAAGGGTATTCAGTGCGAACGGCTGCTTTCAAGGCTTTGGTTCGGGAATTGAAAGGCGATATTAGGGACAATACAGAGTGATTGTCATAGAAAAAATGCGTCTAATTGGGAAAAATTTTCGATATCACCCTGGCTGCGCATTCATGATTGATGCAGCCTGTGATAGTCACTCAGAAAGGGTGCCTGATACAACAACTCGTGACGGGCCTTGTGGCCATACTCGACAAACTTATGAGATCGAGTATTATGACG
>NW_011887878.1:19212-20633 GCF_000806365.1 Fopius arisanus | reverse complement strand
AATTGGGTGATTATTAAATAAAAAGAAATGGTATCAACTCGTCTCTGTAGACATTGGAATTCGCAAGGTAAGCACCCCTGGAGCCGGCTAGTCTGACCTTCGCCGCCTAGGATGTGTTACCGTGGAGAAGACGTCAGAGTGCACGTGCAAAACTGCAAGATCAGCACATTGTTCCAGAGTGAATAATCAACTGGACGATTGTCTCTCTGCCCATGTCATTATTTTTTCAGTCTTGACTGAAGTGTGAAGTTGCGAACATCGTAGCTGTGCAGTGCCTTGATTCTGATTATTGTGTGTATGTTTTATTTGTGGATAATGCGTGTCACCGGTGTGAATTTTAGACCACCCGCTAGCACCAGCACCCCTGATGAACCGACACCATCGACGAGCGCCTACACCCCTCCAGAGTTTCTGTGCTCCACACCCTCTTCCGAGGTGTCATCAGACACCGACAGCCAGGAGTGTGATTGGACCTCAGTGATCCGGGGGTTCAACAAGGTTCCCATCCCCTTTGAAGCCGACCCGAACCCCTATGAACTGAGGGAAGGCTATGACGGCATGGACCCACGGTTTCCTAACCGACGGTGGATACTCCGTGTGGAGCATCCGGCTGAGCCTCAGGGTGAACAACCGGAGTTCGACACCCGGAATCGACGAGTATGTGACCCAGTGTCGAACTTCGGATCCCCTCTACTCTTGCCTACCCGCAGGGCATCACGGGCCCAAAGGAGGGCGCAGCCATAAATTTTATGACTTGAGACCACTGATATATATCTGGATAGAGTATCCCTGTCCCCCCACTATACTCAAAGCGAAGTAAATTGAAGTATCAGCCAGCGCCGCTCCATACCAGTCAAGGTACTACGAACGACGTCAATACGCATGCGCACTACTAAGAGGGATGACGTAGTTGGTAATATGCCCCAGAAATATTTCCCGAGTCATAACTGTCTAGTCTTGGCGGCGCGCCAGTTGTATTTCAAAAAATTCCCCTGTGATTGTAGAGTGAACTTTTTCCCTCGGAAAAAATGCGGTGCTGCTATTGCAAAAAATGAAGGAGAAAAATAAGGATTTAACGTTTCATCAGTAAGTACATGATAATATTCGATTTATATGCACGTCAGATAATTGCCAATCATGTTTATTCTTACGTATGCAATCTCATAATATAAAATTTTAATAATGTTTTTAATTTTCTTTCCAACTTAGATTTCCGAAGGATGAAAAGTTGGCAAAGATCTGGGTGCGGAATATGGGGAAACTCAATTGGATCCCTAAAAAGTGGCATGTGCTCTGTGCGGAACACTTTTCCAAAGAGTCCATTGATTTTCGTGACTCCAGAGCAAGATTACGGATAGGGTCTGTTCCAACGATTTTCCAGCATTCGAAAGAAAATTTAGGATTATCGCCGGCTGCGGAGA
>NW_011887878.1:15616-17295 GCF_000806365.1 Fopius arisanus | reverse complement strand
CGGGGTCGAAGTGGTTGGTGTCCGAATCCAACGGCCGCACAATTTATTTCCGCGTACAAAAGATTACTCATTCGCCACGATATTCAGATTATTACAGGAAATGCTCGTCTCCAGGATCAGACTAAAATCCTTCATATTTCATCTAGAACAACTAAACGGGTTGCAACAATGGATCGGTACAATATTGACCTTTATAATGCCATTGAAAATAGCAAGGTCGAGCAGAAATTTTCTTTAAATTGCAATGAAACTGCCGGAGGAATTAATGGAATTGAAAAGCTCGATGATTTTTTGAATTTTGCTTGGGCAGTCCCAACCGCTCTCACGGAATTTACTGTCAACTGTGTTAGTTACATTGCAGGCTACATCGTGCGAAAATTATCTAACACAGTGAGGTGTCCTGAGTGTCTTGCTGGCTGTAAAGAGTCTACATCAAATCTGCCTCAAAATTCAACGAATGAGATTGATTTAATGCTCTTAAAATCCCGAGGCGGTTTAATAATTCCTTCCGACAGTGTCATTAGTATTTGTTCTATTGCCGAGACACAATTTAGACGCGCGTGTAATAGCAATATGGGTAGGCCTCCAACTGAAGTAAACTTCCCAGCTGTTCTCGCTAACGCTGCGTATCGCGAATTATTATCATCTAGAAAGCAGCTTTTCCCAGAGCTTAATGACCACTTCACCAATACTTTCTCCTTGGACCATTGCATAAGTCACATGTGCATTTTGATTAAACGCATTTTAATTCATTACATTGAAATTCGCATGTATACTGTAGTTAAAAATCTGTCAATTTCTACTACCGGGACAAAGATCAGGCATTTTCTAACACGACAAATTGTTTGGGCTCACCAGTGATTTTTTTGTGCACCTCCTTTAGCAATAGCATTTGTGATATTTTCGTGATCCTATTTTTGTGATTTATTCTTTTACCATTTTATTACATTATTTTCACTGCTTGATTTTTCACATGTTAAATGTTTAATTAGGTAATTTCAATTATATTACATGCCGATTATATTCCGCTACATATAATCATGGGGGCGGTGGGGCAAAATGGTAACTGTGATAAAAGTTGATATGTCCTTGCTTTATTTTACCTTGCCTTCCTCATGATTTGCACGTCGACGAGATAATTTCGATTTATATCTATGTTTTAATGTTAATGATTGATTTTCATCAATAACAGGTTGGATGATTGCAAAATGGCCTCCCTTTCTATAACGTTTAGAAGCAGTTGCAATTCGAAAATAACCATGGGAAGGTAAGCACAGCAAAGTCTCCTATACTATAAATGTAATACAAAATTATGTCGTTGAATAAATAAATAAATAGAGTTGCAATGAAGCTCGAAAAAATTATGTAGGGGCGCTATTTTTATATATAATCTCCTTTCTCCAATTTATACAATATATATATGTATACATATGAATATATTCAATGTATATGTTATTAATTGTGCCTATAAAAGCCCCCTTAAACACATGCTGACGCATTTTTCAAATAATCTATCTGGGAAAAGAATCGGGAAAGTTTCCAATTACTCTCGGTAATTATGAGTAAGTGCTCGCGCAGACAACTGTGCCACGCATGCGCAGTTGATAACATTTTAGTCCGATGACTGGTATTGGGAGGCGCTGCCTGACTTTCTATGGGACTCAGCGGTGGACTATGGA
>NW_011887878.1:3595-5141 GCF_000806365.1 Fopius arisanus | reverse complement strand
TTCATGATTCTTCTTTTTATATGCAACCCAATGAGTGCCGGGACCATCGTTATCATCAAGATTCACTATAGCTGATTCACATTTTCAGGGTACACCTCGAGGCAACGCATTTCTCATATAAACTCCGCGAAAATGTGGAATTTTCATGATGCTGGCATACTTCATCAAATCACCATCAGTGAGAGTTCGGTGCGGTAGTTTTACAAGTTTTTTGGATTCAAATGGAAACACAGGCCCGACTTATAGGGTTTTAAGTATATTCCCTTGCCGAGAGCGATGGATTCCATGGTGCGGTTGTGACGTTTACTCTCTTCCAGTTAGGATCTGGCATGTATAGAAGTGTTGACAGCTTTGGCTATACCAGCAGCTCCACCCGTTAGGGCACCTGTCGCACTGAGTCCTGCCAATAATGGAATTAAAAATGCTGGTCAAATTCCCCCAATTTTCGATGGGATGGGGAGAATTCGAGGCGTCGGCTTCATTTTTTTCCTCCGTCCAACATTTTTAACTGCTTCACGGGCACCTTTAAGTGCGCTCATCACAGCATTAGGTCCAGACTGCATGGAGCCTTTGGCGGCTCGTATAATCTGTCGCAGTGGTATCTCTTTCTTCACACTCCCCCCTCTACGTTTCTTCCGACCACTACCACCACCACTACCACAGCCTGCAGTTGTTCTCCTTTTTTTCGCACCAGCACTAATGTTTAGGCCCATACTGAATTTATGTTTCATCTTCATGAGGTTACTCACTCTCCAAGCAGCCGCCTTCTCACCAACACTAGCGTTTTTAGCAAAAGCCGTGTGGAGAGCTTTATCTTCCAGAATTCTATCAGCGGTGTGTCTCGCTGGCAAATTTTCTCTATTTTTTGAATATGCTATATCTCTTTACACGCTTTATCCAATGGATTTATCCCAGGATTACCGCGTGCTAATCGTCTAGCCAACTTGGTACCCGGCCCACAATACTGGTAACCCGGTATATGCAATTCAATGGGTAACTTGTTGATGATATCGTTGACAATTCCTTTACCCTTCCGCGTTCTAAGACGTTTGCCCACCACCATGCTCTTGCGCAGACTGAATTGCAAGTCTATAAATGTCATGTATTTATGGAGCTTGCTAGCAGTTGTCAAGATGGAGTTCATGCAGCGATGTTCGAAGCTGCCAGTGATGAATTTCGATAAGATAACAGAGAAAAAGAAAAATACACAAAAGAATGGTCACGGCCCACTTTTACCCAGTACCGTACGTGCAATTATCTGTGGACCGTCAAACTCTGGTAAAACGAATGCCCTGTTCGCTCTCATTACCCATCCTAACGGGCTGAGATTTCAAAACGTCGATGTTTACTCCAAGTGCTTAAATCAACCGAAATATCAGTTTTTTAAAAAATTATTGACAACAGTGAAAGTTATTGGCTATTTTCCATTTAATGATCATGAAGAGGTGGTCAGACCCGAGGAAACTCATCCAAATTCTCTTATGATCTTTGATGATGTCGCGTGTGAAAAACAGGATAATATGCGTGCATTCTTTTGCATGGGCCG
>NW_011887878.1:0-980 GCF_000806365.1 Fopius arisanus | reverse complement strand
GGAAGAAGGAATATGTCAAGTGGCTGGGATTTGATAATACTCACAACAGTTGGATAGACTCTAATCAAATGTAATGGTATAATAAAGAAAAACATTATTTGGAAAATATTTGTGTCTTTTATTCATTGTAACCATAAGGCACAGTGTCTGTTGAATCAAGTAAAACAATTTTCTTATCATCATCATAACTCAGTGCCAACTTGTTCTCTTTCACCCTGTAAACTTGATGTTTTTTACTTTGAATCAAATATTGTGATTTCACCAGTTTCTTCTGCTGAAAGAACAGTTTTTATAGTCTTCGAAGGTAATTGTTCTCAGTGTTGCCCCTCTCACACCCTTGGCTCGTTTTTTCTCTCGCGCATCACCCAACACCTTGAAAGTATAAAGCTTGGCACGCAGGCCCACAAAATCATTCATAATTTTACCATTACATTCATCCTTCATTAAACCTATCACTTTTTTATTCACTCTTGGTATTTGATAAGCATTCTCTGCTGGGTAGTCGGAAATGTCAAATTTCGAAATATCTCTTTTGATGAAGTCGTACATGTCGGGAACATTGAACTGATACAGAAGGTTGTCTGTGTCTGTATACGTTAATTTAGATCGCTCTCCAAATTCACGTTTCACATAATTATAGTGGAAATCGTAGATGTAAATTTTTGACAAGTCCAAAATGGGGAATCCAATGTAGATTGGTTTATTGAATTTAATTTGAACTCTGTTCGATGCGGAATCTGGTTTGGGGAATATTTTCAGGCGATGGACAAGATTTAGTCGGATTACAGGAGGATGCGTGAGAGGATCAATTAATTACTCGTGTGGCGTCGTCACAAAAGTCAATTTAATTAACAATAAAAATCACTGTTAACACGTTATTATATCACTAAACAGAGCTGAGCAATACGTAATATAATTATGAGAATTCTAGAGTTAGTTCTGAGAAGAACTAATAATGAGAAGGTCTAATTAATGAGAAG
>NW_011887877.1:256258-268760 GCF_000806365.1 Fopius arisanus | reverse complement strand
CGTATGCCACACCGTAGCTAACTATATATCACTGTCTCTGTCTATCGCGCCAACGGTCTTCCCGAATTGGACGCTAACAAACCACGAGGAACCGCACCAAAATTATCTCTTCGATAAAAATCTGGCGAAGTCTGGGCCCATAACCTATTAGGAGAGTGTAGGAAATAATGCTTCACGATTCCTCACTATAAACAATATGAAACAATGAATATATTTAATAGACTACTTAATATAAATTGGAGTACACTTTAATAACGTATCAACATCCTCAAGAGTTCTTTGCTGATAAGTAGTTACAGATATCACACGTGACATGACGTCACGCAACAGTCATGCGCAATGGCAACTTTGTATTCCTAACATTTTCAATTTTTTTTCTCATTCTAAAAATTGTTTTAAATATTTGAAAAAATTTGAAAAAAGCAGAAACCCTTCAAAATGATAGAAAATTATTTTTTTTCATTCTTTCCTCGCTAAATTCGGTTTTGCATCGCACAAATCCCGTAAATATTAACCGATATAACATTTTTTTTTTCAAAATCGTAGCGGCTCCGTTTTCCGTTCACTGTTCCATTCTCCGCCGAATTTCATTCCGGGTTTCGTTCCAAGCTGGAACGCTCCAATAATTTCGTTCCGGGTGTCGATCCAAGCCGAAACGTTCCAGACATTTCGTTCCGAGTTTGGTTCCGAGCATTTCGTGCCGAGCCCCTGGAACGAAATTCAAACCGGAATGCGTTCCAAGTCCCTGATTTAACGTGTGCAGTTTGGAGACAGCGAGTACATATTCAACGTGATTTTTGTGTAGTGAGCACTTTGATAACACAGGGCAGTTTGATAACTGTCACTAAAATGCACACCTAATGTGATGGTAGTTCAGTGACGGTCACCGAAGTGACCAGATCATATACATATTATTATATATATTATATGTTATATATATTATATATATATATATCATATATATATAATAAGATATATTTTGATATGCATAGCGCCAAAAAAAGCTGACAAAAAACGTTACATACTTTTACGTGATATCCACTTTGAATGTAATTAAATCTAATCCATCTCAAAGTTGATGAAAAACTCAATATTAGACATTATTTCGAGAAGTCTTATGTCTTCTTCGCTATTTCGGATCAGCTAATTGACGAGTTTATAAATGAAAATGAAGTACATGAATCTTAGCGCGGATAACAAAGGTTATTATCGATTTTATTACAACGGAATTATTAATTATCATCGATAACTCTTAATCAAATCGATGAAAATGAAAAATTCGAGGGTCATTATAAAAACTGCTCGCTGACTCCTTCAAAATAGAATGCAATGTATGCCCATAAATTAAATCGAATGCTTTCTACAGCTAGTAATAAACATGGATTTTACCGGGCGACACAATAGTGAGAAATGGAAAAAATTCAATGACTCTACCAAATCGTTACTAAATCAAATACACCTGATGTTATTCCAAAGACCATAAAGTGTTCTCATAATTGTATATAAAAGGATTCGATTACTGACTGTCGAACGAGTAAGAAGTGTTTAGTATTTGCGCTCCGTGACAGTGTTAATCGTGTTTATCTGTGCGTTCACGGCATTCGGAAAACTGTGATTCTGGACAAATCTACATTTTATGAAATTGAATTATATTGTAACAGGCGTCATTGAGAGGAGGGGAGAAGTGCACTTCTCCCCTCTTTTCCACTCGTGGAATATATTGAGAAACCCTTTGAATCACAAATAGAAGGGAAAAATCATATCAAATACAATGGCAGCACCCACTGGCGGAATGACAGTGGTGTCCCAAGGAAACACAGATCATAGGCAATCGAAGAGGCAAGGAGGTTTGTACTCTCAGCGGCTGGCAGGCGAAGCCCACCCTGACAACAAACGAGCCATTCTAATTGATCCCATACAAGGTATTCCTGTCGATAAGTTTATGACATGTATCGGTGATTATATAGGACGAGCGAAAGTCTTTTCAATTTCACGTCTCAAGGGAGGCCAAGTTTGTATCTACGTTGATTCTCCCGATACAGCTGACAACTTGATATTAACCCAAACAGAATTATCGATTAATGGGAACCGTTTGAGAATCAGACCACTGGTTTCGCAGTCTAAGCGCCTTATTATTTCCAGCGTACACTCTTCCCTTCCCCACTACATACTAGAGGAAAAACTTACTGAGTATGGCGTCAAGACTCCCTGTCTTGACAGGTCAAAAATCCCTGGATATGAGCACGTCAAGAGTTTCCGTCGTCAAGTCTCCATTAACCCTGGGGATGAGACAAAGTTACCCAAGGTCATCAAAATTAACTGGAATAACTTTGACTATTCTTGCTACCCATCCACGAAAAGCCCGGTCTGCTTCCACTGCAAAGAAGCCGGACACTTCCGCAACAAATGTCCGCAAATCCAGACGATGGGCCCCTCGCAGAGCACGGCTAACACAGAGCAGAATCCGACGGAAAACTATGAGGACTGCATGGAAGAAAACACCGACGTGACCGAACCAGATTTGACCACTCCTGCCGTACTGAACAACGTTGAATTTCCAGAATTCCCGAAAACCAGGGAAACAGCACAAGAAATGCATATGGAATCTGAACCTGTTTCCATCAAACGCTCCCGTACTTCAGACAAAACTTCTGGACCCGAGGCGGAAAACTCCGAGGATGATAAGGCGCTGAAACGAACGAGGAAAAATGGCACTGTAAGAGAACCACATACCTCGAGCACCAACGGCAGGGCTAGCGAGATAGACGCCGAAGGTTTTGCCACCCCTAAACCCTCAAATAGCAGGAGACGATCCAACTCGGAAACTAAAGGACAAAAGAGGACCCAATTCACTAAAGATTTAATTCATGCCAAAACACCACGTCTTCGGGCACACCTTCAAGTAGCAGGCAGGGAATGGTGTGTCAATTATCAACAATTCGTTGAAATGTTGCTAACATGGCAAAGCGATCGAGAAACCAGTAAAATCAAGGTAGAATTTAGTGATCAAATGAACGATCTTATACTCTTCCTTCGATATATTGGAATACACATTGATGACCTCACAATAAAGATTGCAGTTACGAAATTGGCGAATCGACTTAAAAATGATTCTGAGACTGATACTGACTCCTCCAGCAGCCAGACAACCAAATAAATAATAAAATGGAAATAAGAACTACCGGTATCAAAACAATGTTCTGGAATGTTCGTGGCCTCCGAAAACACTACCTGGATGTTCTCCTGGCGTCACGAGACAACGATATTATCGTCTGCGTAGAAACCAAGATTGATTCACAGGACACTCGTCCACTGAAATTTCCTGGTTGTCAAACGCACCGAGAAGACAAACAAGTCAACTCTGGAGGTATTGCCTTCATTTACAAAAACCACATCAGAATCAAAACCATTGCCACGGGTCCAGTCATACACCCCGATGTACAAATTGCTGCAATACAAATAGTTAATGTCTCAGATCCAATAACCATCATTGCATGCTACCGAACACCTGGGGCAACTCTCCAACTGGAATATTGGCAGAAAATTATATCAATTACGAGGAAATTTCCACGATCAGTGCTAGTAGGAGACTTTAACGCGCATCACCAGTCGTGGAATTGTGCAAAAAGTGACATCAATGGTGAAAAGTTACTTGAATCTATACAGACCGAAAACTTATTCCTACACAACCCCACAATCAACACACACTTGGACATCTATAGAAATAAGCTCTCTAACTTGGATTTAGTGTTTTCTACTCCTGATATCGCGGATATAGTGACAGTGAACGCTAATGATGAAACGTGGGGATCGGACCACTACCCGATATTTATAAGCTTTACAACAGAACGTACTATTTATCACAAACGTTCTTTGAAAATCACATCGGTGAATACAGACTGGGAGAAGTTGGTAGATCTCCTTGAAGAATTATTTCCCCAATACCTAGACCCATGCTTCCTTGACCTAGAACCGTCTCAAAAATATTCTTCATTTATAAAACATATAACACAAACTGTCAAACAATGTACTCCTGTGAGAAAAACTGTACCCCCCAGATTTCATAAAAACCCAGTGATGTGGTGGGACGAGCAATGCGCGAAGGCCGCGAGACTAAGGAGGGCTACCTATCTGAAGTGGCAATTCACCAAAAAAGAAGCTGATCTGTTTAGTTATAAGCGAGCAGTTGCATCTGCTATTAAAACATTCAAACGAAAAAAAAAATCCTGTTTTATTAATTTTGCAGAAGGCATTGACTTTAGGAAAAACGGGAAATATGTCTGGAGAACGACTAAAGTTTTGAAAAATGCATGGGTTAAAATCAAACCAGACAACCCTCGGGACCCCGAAATCATTACGAAATCAATAGATAAGTCTCCGAACAAAATTGCACCAGCTTCCTCCACCTCAGATCCTGAATCCCCCCTCCCCCAAGTGCCCTACTCCCTCCTCGATCGCCCCTTTGAATTCACTGAATTCAATTTTGCCCTAAAAAACAAAAAAGACGATTCCTCCCCAGGTCTAGATGGAATAACCTATCAGTTATTAAAAAGAATGCCTATCAAACTCCACCTCGTTCTCTTAGACATATTTAACGAGATGTACGCAACGGGGGACTTCCCTGATGAGTGGAAACACTCTTTCGTACATTTTATCCCGAAACCAAATAATCAAGACGTCAGACCGATAGCCTTGACTTCATGTGTGGCAAAAACTTTCGAAACTATGGTGAAAAATAGACTCCAATGGTGGTGTGAATCGACAGATATAATCCCCAATTATCAATCAGGTTTTCGTCCAGGACTTTCATGTATTGACAACCTGAGTAACTTCTATCTTAACGCGGAATTTAATTTGAAAGAAAACAAAGAAACAATCGCAGCATTTCTAGATGTCCAAGGGGCATTCGACAATGTCAACCCCGATATAATGATTGAAAACTTAGTAGATATACAGTGCCCGATGAATGCCCTTCGATTCATTAAACACCTCATACACGAAAGATTTATTCGCGCTAAGTCGATTGATGATAAAATACTGACCGTTCGCAAAGGAGTTCCTCAAGGAGGTGTATTGTCTCCATTGCTATACACCATCTACACGCGAAATGTAATGAGAAATATCGATCAAGATATTAAATGTTCTATGTTTGCCGATGATATCGCGTTATATTGCTCATACAAAGGAACTGTTCTAGAAGTAAAGACCCTTGAGAACTCCATTGCGCAAATATCGAGAAACCTGAATAAACTAGGCTTAGAACTTGCTCCAAACAAAACTACTGTGTTACAAATCACTAAAACAAAATTAAAATTCGAAGAAGTCAAAATCACCATCGATAATGTAGAAATTAGACCTAGCCCAGTAGCAAAATTTCTGGGAATTGATTTTGACTGTGAACTCAACTTTAAATATCAAGTAAGTAAAGTCCAGCAAAAAACACTGAGGGCTCTCAATATCGTAAAGTTTCTCCGACGAACATGGTGGGGCTCGGACCCCTCCACCCTTATTATTCTATATAAAAGTTTCATCCGATCAGTCATTGATTATGGAATATTTATATATCTCCCTAATACAAAATTCATGAGAGACAAACTTGAGAAAATCCAATACTCTGCTATTCGATTAGCGCTCGGGTACAGGTGCTCAACCCCCACCAACGTCCTCGTCGGAGAATCAAAACGTATATCCAGGATAGAGCCAATTTTCTCTGCAAAACATATGTATTAAAAGCGCTCTCGAATCAACAATCGCAGATAGCGCAAAACATTCGCAAATTGTTCGAAATTAGTTCTTACTCTTATCGTACCAAAGACAAAGTAATGATTAAATGTATCTGCGAGGTACTCCCTCTAAAAGAATCACTGTACATCGACTCAAATTACCACATATTCACTCACTCATTTGATGCCTACATTGTACCCATCGTCCTGAACGACAACTTGGGACGATCGGCGCAAGAGGTAAAAGAAACTAATCGAGTTGTTAATGAGGAGCTTCAGAGATTTCATCAGGATTATTACCGAGTTTTCACTGACGGAAGTAAAAATAGAAACAATAATTATGTTGGAGCTGCGTGCGTCTGCCCTGAGTTGAACACACGTATCTCCACAACCTTAAATCGGTATTCATCAAGCTACACTGCCGAATGCATTGCACTCACACTCGCGTTAAAATTTGTAAAGGAAAATCCAGGCCATAAATACGCAATTCTGACGGACTCTTTGAGTGCCTGCCAAGAACTCAATAGCGGTAAATTGGCAGTTAAAACAAATCCATTTATTACCGAAATCAGGCAACTATTTATTGAAATAACCAAAGAATCTAATCCCCCATCAGAAATCTCAATTATCTGGATCCCCTCGCATTGCGGCATAGAGGGAAATGAGGAAGCCGACAAGCTGGCGGGGGAGGCGGAAGATGACTCCAGCAATGAATTTAGAGTACCTTTTACGGATTTCCGAGCACTTTTTAAAAGAGAAGAACGAATAGAGACAAACAACAAAATTGTTGAAATAGGGAAGAAGAAAGGTGCAGAATACTTCGAACTTTTCTCCAAGGAGTCTGCAAGACCATGGTATGGAAAGTGCAAGCTCTCCAGAGAATGTATCGTCACTGTCAACCGCGTCAGAGCTAACCGTTACCATCTTGCAGCCTCCTTGGCTCGAGTGGGAATCTCCAATGATCCCAGTTGTTCGTGTGGCGCAGAGAGCCAAACTTTTGACCACATCTTATGGCACTGCCCCAGGTACGATCAACAAAGAAACAAACTGGTAGACAGACTAATTAAAAAAGAATTTCCTAGGCCATATACGATGAAAAAATTTCTAGATGCGACAGATTTTCGGTACATAGAGGAAATATGCAAGTATCTAAACGACTGCCAAATACAAATCTAAATTAGAAACTAAGAAGAAAAAGTGTAACAAATGAGAAATGTATTACTTCTGAAAGTGTAAATAACCCCTGAGATGGGTTCATCACTATAAAGTAATAAATAAAAAAAAAGAAAAAAATTGTATATAAATATACTCATCCATTTGTAATTCTGAAATTTGTAAATCTGAAAAAATTGAACCAAAGTGGAAATTTCGATGTAAAATAAAAATCACATTTTCAGATTCAAAACAGTATCACTCGATGGAAAATGGTAGGAACGACATGAATCAGGTATTTTTTTAGGCGTTTTTAATGAGCTTTAAAAAAACTATAAAAGATATTACTATAATATGATAAAAAAGAAAGGGTTATTGCAAAACCCGAAGAAACCGAGAGCGTTCCAGATCACTTATATGTGGACTCTGATTAATGAGTTACATGTCTTTCCGCTTCTGAAAGAAAGCATTGTAGTTGATCAAAGCTAAGTTTACCATTTTTCATATTCGTGAAACCAATATGATTTCAGAAGTCCGAAAATATGAGATATTTTTTATGTAAAATCCAATCAATTTGAAATAAATAAAACAAAAAAAACGTTGTTTGTGCATATGTGCGTGAGTCCGACTACCCGCACGCGTGCTTTCGTATGTGTGTGCAACATTTTTTTCAAACTTCATCGCCGATTGAGCCCTAGTGTATCCGTGAAATTATATAATTTTTTGTTCATATGGAAATATTGTTGAACCCTAGTCGTGAATACTTATCAGAATTGAAGTTGGTTATTAATTCAAAAAATTTCTAAGTTTCTTGAAAACTCAGTGTCTTTACGATAACTGACCAACAATTGTTATAGAATACTTTCATGATGCAAAAGAATAAGTTTTGACATTTTATTGGGCGAGTTCAAAGATGGAAATAATGGTAATAACTGTTGTATCGATACATAGGAGAGAGTTGCTAATATGCTTTGGCAATATCGGAATTTCGGGGCCTGTCGCAGGATATTTTACTTCAATTGACTTTGATTAGAGCTTGGAATGATAATTTCAATACCCTACTGTTGAAATCAGGAAATGATTACCATGGCTATGCATGTTGATATTTTTAATGAAAGAGCGGTTCCTCACTTGCTTTCAGAGCTGAATTCGCATATGTGAATACTCGTTTCTCCATATTTTGTGCTGATAGTATCATTAAACGGATACGACGAATATCACGACCAATCCCAAATAATTTAGAAGGACTTGGAGAAAGATGCGCCCTTGATGCTACCAATCCTGTCCATAAGCATTACAGAAGACAAATACAGTTTATAGATACGGACCCAAATGAACAAACGGCGTTGATATTTGCATCTGATGACATGTTAAAATCGTTGAATTGGGCTCGGAAAATTTTCATCGACGCTGTTATGAAGGTGATGTAAAAAATTTGTCATTAATTTCACTTAATTCACGCAAACTTTTCGAATCAAGTCACGGATAAGTCAAGAATCAGAGTTCGACGGTGATCTTATTCGGTAAAGACGGCGACGGAAAAATATCGTTTAAAAAAAACGGCGAAACTCCGGTCTCCGATGATCCCTAAATTATGAGAGAATACGCGTGATTAATTCATTTCAGTGGTGAGGTTGGTCGGAGGCCGATCGAATGAACCGTTGAAACGTCGTAAAAAATAAAAGCGTACACATAATTTCACATAATTTTTGTTCGTCTGGCTACTCTTCTCACACCCATTCACTGTCAATCTACTCGTTCTCTCCAATTTTGTTTTTTGTTTTCTCCAATATGTTTACATAAAACCTATATTTTGTCATATGTACCTAAAAATTTTCTCATCGCAAAATTGCACATTTAGCGCAATGAGATTTATAAATGATTGATAAATTTATAAATGAGATTTATAAATAATTCGTGAGCAAAAATGCTGTATCTCTTTTTGACTCCGAGATATTGTTAAAAAACGAAGTCACGTGAAAAATGTTTTTTATTCAAAAAATGAAAATTCCCATAATTCAGAGCAACATCGTGTTTCGTCCTTTTTCATGCATAAATTACATAGACAATCTCGTAAATTACCTTTTTGATGGTCCTGTGCGATCTCAACGAAGGGAAATACGAGATTGGGATTGTAAATTACGGGATTGGAAGTGTGAAAACCCTCGTAATTTACAGTATTTTTCTCGTCGTTTACTATTTTAAAAGCGTAAATTATCGTTCGAATCATGAATTTCACGAGAACATTTCTTTGTGTGTATACTTCTGAAAAGTAAGCCTATATTGATTTCAGAAGTATTTTTATAAACTTTCCAAACTTTATAAACTTTGCTTACGAACGACCAGAGAAAGTGCTCAAATATTTGCATGTACACTGATTGCTTTAAAAATAAATCTTTCAACTCGAAAATTTGCATTGACGATGAATCGAATTGAAACATTTGGTGAAAATTCTGAAAAATTTCTCATGATGAGGTATGTGATTTCAAATTGATTAAGATAGAGGTCTACGAAACGTACATTTTGAAAAACAAAATGAAATCCATTGAGTAGTTTTTGAGATACTGAAAAACTTTTTTTCAATATCTTCAGAGTTTGTCATCCAAGTCACCCCATAGTCAATTCTAAACATTTCGTTGCCAAAATAAACTCCACATTTCTCGCAATTAAACTATCCCATGAACTAATTATCCGATTCAGCCGTTCTTCAATAACGAACATTTCATTGCCCAGCAGAAACTTTATGCCGAATGTGAAGCTAATGAATCCTATTTTCGCAACGTCACCGTGCTAACAAAATTGTTTTTCAAAAAATCAATAAATTGGAATATCTCGAAAACTTAGTTTGGATGGGTATACATATTTTGATCAATTGAAATGAAGTACATTGAGACAATCATTTTGAGCGATGAAAAATTGAAAACGGTTGGATAGTTTTCGAGATATTTTCGAAAAAACAATTGGCCGTTTTTCATAAATGGCAATTTATGAAAAACGGCTGGACCGATCGAGCTGAATTTCTGCATAGACTTAGGCGTTGAAATTGACTCGTGTTCTGGCCAACGTAAAAATCTCCAAATCCTACCAAACCGAAAAACAACGAGCGGATTGAACGGTGCCAAGCCAAGTTATCAAGTGGAGAGCACGTAATAAACAGAGTTGCCAGACGGTGGTTTTTCAGTGGAAAATTTGTGTCAACTTAATACAGCCAGAATCAATCAAATGAAGTCGATGATGCGAATTATTCACACTTTTTAACTCACGTAGTTGATATTTCATTGGGGTCTTACTATGATCTACCGTATTCTTGAAAAATCAATAAGAATTTTCGGAAACGATCGTCATCAGGCAACCCTGGTCATAAAAGACTTAATATTTAAATATATCTCACAGTACAATTCTCCATAATTCATTTTTTTTGACACAGATATGACTTGGATAAATTTCTTTTTCAAGTAATTAACAAACAACGACAACAAGAAATTTTTGAAGAAATAAAATTCATACAAAAAGGTAAATAAATACTGATTCTATTTCATATCACCACCGGTATTGTTTTTCGTTGACAAAGGAGATCAAACCAAACGACAATTTATGTACAGATAACGGTGGTGTAGGATCACGAAACTTGGCTGCCAACGACATTCTCCTCGATGTTGAGAACGCAATTCAAGGTACCTGCAGTGCTTCATGTAATTAAATATTTAACTTGATTACATAATCGCTTTACTAAACGTAAATCAGGTTATCGTCTTAATCGACACTTTTGCTTGCAAGAGAAAAAACTGACGGCAAATAGATGTTGGGATCAATTAACTCAATAATGGCATGGTAAAAATGAATGACGGGCATCGATGAACCACTCCCCTGCTGATAAATACCTTAATTAAAATACCGTCATTGAACCCTTATACTGAGAAAGAATCAGGTGTACTAGTCCAGTAGATGCAAAGTCTAGAATAGAGCAACAGATCATTAACTGACCATTATGCATTTCAGCCCCTCCAAACGTCAGTATGGCTTTGCTTCTCAGCTCACGATTGCGACCTCAAAAAAAAGAGAAGACTAAAAAAGCAACGTCAAGTGATACATTGCAGCAAATGGCCGTGCAAGACGCAAATCAACTCGTTCAGAACCTAGCTGATAAGAAAATGGAAGAATATGTTCAATTAGGTAGTCAAAAACTGTAGTTACTTGAAAGAAATAAGTTTCATTGCCAACTTCCAACTCGTATCACTAATTATTCTGATCTGTTTCCAGAGGGTGAAGAATATGGAAGTAAAAAAAATCGAAAATGGAAGAGCAAGAGGGGAGCAACAAGAGGAAGAGGATGTTACAGAGACCAACAGAATCTGAAAAACAAAAATATTGGCTTTAGGAGCAATACAAAGACTAAAAAAAAAGTTCAGAAACTATGAAGGGTATGCAACCATTGCAAAATTTATCAAAATCATCCGTTGAATTTGAAGTGAATTTTCGTGGTGTAAGGCCGTCATTTGCACCAGCAAATATGATGAAGAAAGACATTCCTGAAGAAAATGCGTAAGGTTAGTAAAGCATTCCAAGTTGAACAGTAAATATCATCCCGAACAGAAGAAAACCACCTTAGAACATGGGACCTCATTGTATCCATTGGTTTTAAAGTTAATCAAGTTTCTTTACGTATGTATGGCTGGGAATTTTAATGATGATGAAGATTTCACGGAAATAGAATTCTTGGATGAAGAATTGCTGAAGGAAATGGAAGGAAATTGACTGAAAATTTGCATGACATATAGCATGAAGAACAAAAAGAATTCAGGTTGTGGGCGAGATTTGTTGATGGAGTTTTAAGTTCATTGCACGGAATTTGAAGTTGAGATTTAATGAGATGGTAACATCATATTTTTCTTTCGATAAGTTTGGTCTAGAATTATACAGTGATCCATATGAGACACTTTCCCGTTGTTCGACTATAAACTACATATTGAAATTAGCGTGACCCTTTGTCGAGGTTTTGTCCGTCCCCCTCGACGAATTTTCACTGGAAATATAGAGCGATGCATACGAGAGACTTTCCCGACATTCTAGTATAAATTACATATTACAATTCAGTGTGACCCTTTGTCAAGGTTTTGTCGATCTTCCTCGACAGATTTGCACTACAAATATAGAGCGATGCATATGAGACACTTTCCCGTTGTTCTACCATAAACTACATATTGAAATTCAGCGTGACCCTTTGTCGAGGTTTTGTCCGTCCCCTTCGACAAATTTTCACTGGAAATATAGAGCGATGCATATGAGACACTTTCCCGACGTTTTACCATAAACTACATTATTTTTTAATTAATTAAACAAAATAATGATCGGAAGTTAGCACCCCACCCCACTAATTTTTATTTGTAGACCGAAATAATATTAACCAATGGAAAGCAAATCGTTTGTAGATAATAAATAAATTGGTATCATCCTTTGTGACCTTGTCCGGGGGATTAAAATATAATAATTCCCGGCCAACCCACGATATTAATAATTTACTCAAATCTGGATAGAACGGGACAGAACTCGTGTTTTAGGGGAGGGCCTGAAATGATAAGAAAAAGGGGGGTTTTGAATAATTACTCGGGGAGGATTACTGAATTAGC
>NW_011887877.1:252873-253603 GCF_000806365.1 Fopius arisanus | reverse complement strand
GCTTGTGATAGGGGTCGGTGCCTTCTCAGTACCAATTGACCCACCCGAAAAATTTCATCGTGTCGGCCCTCGTCATAATATCCCGATTGTTTGGCGAACGCCTCACCCATATATTTCCGGGCGAGATCGTAGAAGTAATTCATCTTTTCTATCCTCAACTTCCACGGACCTGGGGGAGTTGGGTCAGGGGGATTGGGGGCGCCATTTGATGATTTGATGAGGGGACTGGGAGGTGGGGGGATGCGACCCATATTAAGAAATGCTGGTGAGACCCCAAGGGAAGAATGGATTGAGGTATTCAGGGCAAACGCTAATTCCGGGAGGTGCTGGTCCCAATCGCGATGATTGTCGCCAGCGTAAATACCTATCATGGGTTTGAGGGAGCGGTTAATTCTCTCGACGGGGTTGGATTGGGGGTGATAGGGAGGGGTGGTGATGTGGGTGATCCCCAGTTGGGCTAGGGGCTTTGCGAGGTCTTGACCAACAAATTCTGTTCCATTGTCGCTGAGGAAAAACTGCGGTTTTTCCCAGCGCAATATTACTGTTTCATATAAGACTTTCCAAATATTCTTAGCGTTCGCTTTTCGAAGGGGTTTAATTTCGACGTACCGAGTGAACACGTCTTCTAACACTAGGAGGTACCGGTATTGATTTCTACTGGGGGGGAACGGGCCCTTAATGTCGCCCGCGACGGTGGACCAGGGCTCGGAGGTAGTTCGCTCTCGCATTA
>NW_011887877.1:239508-245735 GCF_000806365.1 Fopius arisanus | reverse complement strand
TAGTCGAGCTCTATTATCAGCGTGTTCGAACGCATTTAATAACGTTACAATAAAGGAATACATAGAGATATGCTTTAAGTTCCTTTATGGCAAAAATCCGAGAGTAGAAGGACAAATACATACATTTTTGAGAGTAGATGCGGCTCATCTTATCCATAGTATTTGCAGGTGGGATGCAAAAAAAGCCATTAAAAGGCCAGAGGTTCGAGATTTCTTTGTACGATGCGTAGGCCTCATGGTTGACTGCCAACATTTGAATCAATTTGAAGAAATTTTTCTTTTGACGTGTGCCCTGGGATGCCACCCCTATGAAGATACAGTTCTAAATTTGCCACATGCAAAAGCGGTCAAGGAAGCTCGCGAAAAGTTGGAGAATTACATGGTTCTTCGCAAAATTAACGTTGATGGGTACTTGGAAAGTGCGAATGCTGAAGAAGATGAAGAATCATCACTTGAGGAAGAGGAGGATAACCTAGAACCTGCATCAAGTGTCAGTAGTTTTATTACGAGACTTCTTGAAAAATCCAAAATAGTAATAGATGAAGGTATTGAGTTGAACGCATTCTACGCTCCCTTTTTCATCCAGGAACTAGTACGTATCGCAAAAGACTTCATATTATGGAGTGCTGTAGGTGTTCCATTCTTAATTGGACACGCAAAAAGTTGTTACAGCGAAAAGAACTTCCAGGATTTGAAGAATAATGTATTAGACAAGCACAGCAGAAGGATAGGCGCCGAAAAGTTTTTAAGACTGCACATGAA
This sequence comes from Fopius arisanus, assembly GCF_000806365.1. NCBI lineage: Eukaryota > Metazoa > Arthropoda > Insecta > Hymenoptera > Braconidae > Fopius > Fopius arisanus. Next base: position 244,973 of record NW_011887877.1, on the reverse strand, counting down.
TGATTTGATCGGTGCAACTCGTGCAATGGAGTCTAAATTACTGCATTTCACCTCAAGTGGTTGTAAACTACCTCAATTACAGCGAAAATATCCAGATCCACCAAAAATGAACAGTGATGAAAGTATTAACAATAATTTCGATGACGATATTACATCAACATTGGATTCAACAGAAATTATAGAAAATATGCTATCCAATACACTGATGGAAGATTCGGATTTACTTGCGAGAGAAAATTGGCGAGGACAAGCTGGCATAAATGTATTTCATGAAGATTACGATGATTTCACCTCATTGGCAGCTTTAGAACCATGAAAAAAGGACAAAAATTATGACACAATTACATGGAAATCGATAAGAAACTTTTCTTGCAGTACAAAAGTTTCTACGTCGCTCAACTGCCTCCTTGAAATCCATAAATGTAACGAGGTTGATGACGATTGTTCACCCAATTCCCGTCGAAACTTTTTTTGTATAAATATGATTGCTTTTTAAATCTAATAAAGAGAACTTGGCTGGATGGATAAAATTCTCCAGAAGACGTACAGAACCTACCGGGCGAGTACAGATCGTGCCCCGTCAGTGGCAAATGTATGTGTGATCAGCCTGAAGAACTCCAGTATCGACAGAAATGCTCAGATCATGGAGGTCAGATCTCCAGAGGAGATTACCGTTTATTTTCTCGATGTGGGTGAAACTCTCGTCGTTCATCTCCACCACATTCAGCCGCTCTTCGAAAAATTCAATGATTTTCCAGCTAATGTTTCCACCTGGGGGATCGACCCACTGCCTCCATCGTCGTGCAGCAAACTCGCTGAAATTGTTGAAGAGAATCAGAGCTCGAGGTTCTTTATTTTTTATTTTATTTTTATTTTTTATTTTATCTTTATCGAAAATTCCAGAGGACGAGGGGCCCATGATCGTTGATTTTTTCGTCGAGATCAAGTTCGTTGGTGCTCTGGATCCTGCTGTCAGGGAGCTAAATCTCATCAATTGGAAGCCAGTAGATGCTTCGTTAGCATCGCCATCAGAAACTTCAGTGATACAAAAGTGAAGATTCTGGGGCTTAACGTCGAGAAGGAGCTCGTCATCGGGGACAAGAATCCAGTTGTCGAAGAGTTATCTGAGGGAAGGAGATGAGTGACAATGATGCCGATCAATCAAGAACTATCAGGGACTTTGAGTCTGACACCTCTGATGTACCTGTGGAAGAGCCCAATATTTACGTCGCTGCCTTCTGGCAAAATCTCTGAGAATCAGTTCAGTGGTCTGGGGCAGTTCGTCGACTGGCAGGCGTTTGTCTATCTGCAGACACCAGAGCAGGATCTCAAGCTCAAAGAACTCAAGGCGAACACGCTGAGAATGATACTGGGGAAGTGCCCATGTTTGAGATTGATCTTGATACTCAGTATTTGTCTAACAATTCTGAGGATGCCTCTGTATCCTACGATGAAGCTGTCAGTGCTTACCACAAAAAAGTTGTCAGGCATATGTTCGATAATTGCATTGAAATTTATCCAAGTATCACTTTGCCTGATGGGGTAGCGATGTTCTATGGTACCCTGGGGGAGGTCTCCTCGGAGAGAGCCACCACTGTGTGGGTACATCCAGCAGCAACACCTGACTGTGAATTTGTCACAGTTCTCGTGCATATATTACAACTTGATGAAGGAGAGAGAACACAGGTCAGGAGGCTGAACATCACCCACTCCTGGAGAAAATCGATCCTGGAATACCTTGTTGTGCTATCTACGAAGCCGATCACACCTGGTACAGGGGGAGAGTTCTGTCGATCATGAATGACGGGGAAAGCACATTTGTTCAGGTCGCCTTTGTCGATTGGGGAAATTCTGAGTCGATCAAACCCATTGAGTTGAGAGTACCCAAAGACGAGTGGCTAAGGGTATCTGCAACTGTTATCAAGTCCTATTTGCATGGGCTCAGAGTCGGTGAGAACAACTCCATGGCCAGGGATTGGCTCAAGATATTTTTCGCCTCCAAGGATCATCCTCTCACTAGCACTGTTGGAGCTAGGATTGAGGCGGAAGTTGGTGTTCAAACTGGTGTTTTTGTCGACATAGACCGCGAGGAACTCTTGCATATTTTTTAGTTTATAGTTTGATACGAAGAATATTTTGAGAAACGTGACTTGTAATATTTTTTTATCTCATGGCATGAGATAAATGAGGGGAATCGTAGTTGTAGTATTGTACTTTGTAATAATTTTGTTATTCTCATAATTAAAACACTTAGGCGACGTCTATTATTAGGTTCATAATAAAAATGCGATATTAAAAATTCCAGTGCTATTGCAGTCATGATTTTGACGGAAATGAGAAGCTATAACGGAGAAGTTGAAAATAATTTCGTCAATATGCTACTTAATTAAACACAAAGAATGAAGTGAATTTGTAATGAATATTTTTGAAATGATAGGTCATCCACTTGAATCAATAATAAAATTCTATCTTCAATTATTTGTTTCTTACTTGAAGGAAAATACGGGCCCAACTTCACTGAAAATATGCAATATTGATAGATTATTATGTTCTTTAATAAAAATCGCAACAACTTTATTCTCAGATAATCGAGCATGTAAATGCTCGAAAACATGCTAACGCTATGTAATACTATATATAAATATATAAACTTTGAACATCATATTGCACTGACCATAATCTTTTTGTGCACCTAGTTATAGTTACCTAGAGGTTTTTTAAAACGTAAATAGCTCCATGTGGTTCCAAGGATCGGCCTGCTGTACATGGCTCTATTTTGTCTCGCATATCATTGTAATGTTCCCAGTGACCATTTTTCTTCAGACAGTAAGCTGTATAATGTCCACATGGTCTGCCTTGTGGGTCCATTTTACTAAGCCCTCCGGTGTATGCAATGACACCTGCTGGCCTGTAAATATAATCTGTCAATAACAAAGGGGTGTAAATCATATTTTGTGATTAGAGGAAACAAACCTGTATGGCTGATGTAATGTGATAACATTAGGCAATTCATTGAGTCGGCACTGCAGCGTTGCATTCATACGGAAATCTCTGAGATCGAGCTCAATGAATATTTGAGTATTTGGTGTAGTTATTGATTGTCCACTGCCGCCACATCGCTGACAATGCACCCGGTATGTTTTTAGCTGCCAATCTAATGCCGATTCTAAGGCTCTGAAACTTTTTTGTTTTATAATTCGACTATTTACATTCAATGCATCAATCTCTTTTGGTTCTCCTGGGCCACAAGTATCGCAGTGAAGAACTTGAGTAGCGCTCAGTTCAGACTCGAATGTCTGTCTGTCAAATTGACGTCAGCATTGAAATATTTTGAAATAATACGACATTTACTTTTCCTTTCCCTCACTTCATAATGAGGCAGTAAAAGACGTATACGTTTCTCGAAAATGGTAGCTTAGGACGCCTTGTTAAAAAAGCAATCAATGAATGCAAAACTTTGTTGGTCTGATTGTTTAATATAACGACGATACCCTGCATCTTCCAAGCCATAGGAAACGAAAACGCGAATGATAGAGACAAACGCACAGGTGTTATCGGCTGTATGTATAATCCCATCAAAAATTGCTGGTGGGGACAGAGGGGCATTTCTTCAGAAAAATACTGCCGTGGATTTAGACTCTAATTTATTAAAGTCTTTGACCTGCGAAAAATGCTTGAAAAACTTTGACGTGTAAGGCTTGTCAAAACTAGTACTTGCTTCCGTTTGACAGTTGTTATTCTCATCCTTAACAACTTTAGAATGTCGATAATTTGTGTCATTGGTACAACATTCACTAAACGGATCTACTGGTGGAGGAGTCGTTCGTACTGGAGAAGATGAATTGTCCATTTCGTCTTCAAACTCAGATTCGATATAAATAACATCAATGAATTCTGGCTGTGTCATATCTATATCTTTTTTCATGTGTTGTTTTAGAATGAGACGATTCTACCGTGTGGAATCTTTGGGATAGCATGTTTGTCTGCTCGTCTGATGTTGCTTGCATCTGTGTTTCTGTCCTCGTTAGCCTCTTCTCGATCGTTCTATCGATGGGTCTGTATGATTCTTGTTCCGGAACCTTCTGGGTATCTGCTGCCTCCATGATTAGTTCACTGAAGTGATCTTCATTGCAAAGTTTTGGAGATATCTTCGATGATATCCCCATCAAGTCTTCTAAATGTATTTTTAAGAACTCATCTACACGAAGTAGATGAGGATTTAATTGGAGCACTCTCTGTTTAAAATCTTCCAGACATTCAAGTTGTCCTTTCCCGTACCGAACATGCGATACTGCAGTTTCAGAAATTCGGGTCCACAGAGGAAACTCACTGGTTATATGAAAAAATTCAAGTGCAATGGTGGGAAGAAAATATGGATTTAAGTCGCTCCCTTTTTGCTCTGTCAGCAATGAACCAATAATTGTGTTAATTATGAACCCTTGGACGCTGGGGGAATACTCTTCATGAGGACTCAACTGTTCTGGGGGAATATCATCCATCATCTGTAACTTCTGAACAAGTTGGTTGAGAAAAGTACTTGTCGTTGAAAAATTTTGCCTTGTGCCTTTAAACTTAGCGACAACGTCTACATTTTCCAGAATCCTCGTGTACTCATTAGCAGCCTTACTTTTCGAGAATTCATCTTCTAATTGCCTTGTAGCCATATCTGTTGTCTGCAGTGTTGCTGACATAGTGGAGTCCTTGTAATTTTGCAAGGCCACGCCGCTCAACAATGTGAGAGTTTTTCGAAATTTCTCCAGGCTTGTGCAGTCTGATAATAAAATAATACATTTCAAATAAAACTTCTTAACTCCATTTGATAAGATTGATTTAAAAGAAGGCCATTGTAGTACGTTCTCCAGTAAGTTGACTACATCAACTTTCATAATTACCAAATTGTGTGGTAAAACCACGCCTTCGAGAATTGATTGAAATATTTTATCCACGTATGCCTCTAAAGTCACATCGTTGAACGCCTGCACTGCACCCGTCAAGAGACTCTTCATGTATTTTAAATTTACTCGTTTAGGCTTCGTATTTTGTTGCCGTACCCATCTTTTCAGTCCAAGTTCTAAAATCTCTGTATCATCAATTGGATAAATCATTTGATATGCAGCAATCATCATACTCTCAAATTCAAAATTGATTGACAGAGCAGAGAGTTGAGTAGTTTCCAATTGTGGACGCTCCAATCCCTCAATTATTTTTTCATTCACCTCAATACTGACTGATGGATTTCTGGTGGACTTATGATACATTTTATATGTATATTTTTGCGAGGAATGACAATAAAATTGTGACGAGGCACTTTCTTTGGCCCCTCCCCAGCCCCCTAATTTATACACTTTTTATAGACTAAGCTAGAATTAAGTGAAAGATAGGAACGCAGCAACAGGTTAGGAAACCTGTCACCGTTGGCTCCCACTCCCAGAAATATTCCTTCCCCTTACCCCGCGCCCCACCTC
>NW_011887877.1:225552-236633 GCF_000806365.1 Fopius arisanus | reverse complement strand
AGAGAAAGACTGGGGCGTGCACTTGAAACACTTACGGTGTGACAAGAGCCTGGCCCATGTCTTAAATTTTACGATCGTATTTTCGACGAAATTTTAGTTGAAAATTTGTTTTCCGATAATTTATTGCCTGCAGCTGGCCCTTGGCCTTCGAGTAAAAGGAAAGAAAATAAAATAAATGAATTCACTGTGAAAATAAATTTCATCTTTAAAGACTTGTTTCTCCAAAGTATTATTCATTTAAACTTTCAGAAATAATTAATTTAATGATTTTCGACGGATGTCACACCATATAATTCATTGCCGCACTTCTTACTCATACATTTTCCAAAGAAATTGATAAAACGAGACTCAGGCGTATCAATGTCAATGCATTCAAGCGAAAATGCACATGGCAGTCTGTTCTGCTTGAAAAATGCACAATTAAATGATTGCTGCCAGGCCACCAGCAATGAGCTTGCACTCAATTTTGTCAGACAGATTGTCGATTCGAAGGGGCTCGAACAGTGTCCATTCTTCGAGTTTGAGATAGCAATCAAACCAGGATTCATCATCCTTGTCATTGCGTTCAAGAACGTCAAATGAGAGAGTGCTTTCTCTAAGGCTCGAGTCCAAAGTTAAATTATTAGATGGATTCACTGGCGTATTTAGTTCCATTTTGGCTCTAGCTGTGGAATAAATCTGTCCAATATTACCTTTGACTTTGTTATACTAGTTATGAGCTGACCAATGCCCATTATGCTCCTGCGCTAAATCCTTCCAGACTGGAGCTGAATGCACAGGAAGATCGTCGGATTGGAAGCGATTCCCATATTTCAATAAAATTTCGATAGTTTCTTCTTTCGAAATTCGAGGAGGAGGCGGCATTTTCTTTTCTCCTATTAGGCACCTGAAATATACAAATAGTACTTAATCAACTGCTCAATATTTAAATTTATACTATTAACTCAAAAATGTACAATAACGATTTTTACTATTCATCAAGAATAAATCAATAACCCGGTTAGTAATGAAGAGGAATAGAGGTTAAGCTAAGTGGATTTACTCGCTGCGAACACAGATTTTTGACAATTGAACATCGCCAACTTTAGCAGTGAAATCCATTCAAATTCAAAAAAATTTGGGAGAGAGCAGAAAAAATTTGGATGGAGTAATATGAATTGAAATTTCAAATTTCTCTATTATAATTATAAAAGAAACATTTCATCATTTTGCCATAATTGGAAATTCATGGGAAATTATGAGTAAAATTTGAATAAAGAGTAATTAATTAAATATTGTGTGGCAGAATAAAAGTAATTGGTCAAAGAGTTCTATCTTCTTTGGGCAAACCAATTCACTTGCCGGAAGTGAATGGATGCTATCGAGGAATGGAGAGTCTCATGTAGGAATTTCCGAGCCTGCAGACTTGGCTAATGCATTGGCCAGCATCTGTTTGTCAACATTCGGTTTTCGGATGCGTGGCCAGTATACTGGCCAGCATCGTTCGCTAATACTCGGTTGTTCGATATTCGGCCAATATGTTGGCCTACATCGATCCAACGAGGTTCGATTGAGCGATGGTGGTCCAATGGTAAAGCCCCAATCTGTTGAATAAATATTGGTTGGTCGATCATTGGCCATTCATGGGTCCTACATAGCTTCTCCAATATCCGTCACTTGAAATATTCATTGAGTATGATTATATTATAATTAACATTAAACAATAAAATCCATTAAAATTTCATCGGAATGATTATTCGTTGAGTACAGGATAATAATAATTGAAAAATTCGGAAAAGCAGGCGTTTGCTATAAAAATAATAATTACTATACTTATTGCAATTATTTTTTAATTCAATAAATCCCGGAAATACTCAGTAATCTACTGGTATTCAATTGTCTATATTAATTGATCAAAGAAAAACAAAAATGCGCAAAAATAACTGACTGAAATTTATGAAGTCGTTTTTATGCTCCTACTACAAGACTTAGGTCTTAGGTTTCAGATCAGTGTTGGGAACCGTCGAGGTAGCACTCGTTTCCGTAGACACTCCTCCTCGCTTCCCTAACCTCACAAAACCTTGCTTACTATTTTTACTCTTTTTGCTCTTCAATTAATTAAATCCTAAGAGCTTAAGATAACAGTGTTTTTTCAAGGATGTTTACACCCCCCAACAAAACCCTTCTGAACTCCAACAAGAGAAGATTAACAATGAGCCCGCCAAAAAAAAAAAATGGTTAAGAAAAACAAAACTGGGGAAGCAATAGCTATACTCAACGACTTGCCACGTCCGAACCCTAAGGTTAGTGATACTCTGGCTACAGAAAACCCAATTATGGATTCCACTCCGCCAATAATTATGGAAAACAATAACGTTGATATCATGGAAGTCATTAAGTCAATCAAAGAAGTTATCAAAAACAAAGACTTCAAAATAAAATTTCAAGGTAAAACCTCAGCCATCCAGCTCAAATCAAGAGTCGACCATGAGGCAGTTATAAATATCTTATCCAGCAGAGACCTGAAATTCTATACCTATGGTTTCAAGCAGGATAAACCTAAGAAATTCATAATAAAAGGTCTTCCATCCTGCTTCAGCGAGGAAAGTATACTTAATGAACTAAAACTTAATGACATCCCGGTCATCGCTGTTCGACAGTTCATAAAGAAGACCAAGGAGCCCCCCACTTCAATCAGGCTGCCTATTTACTCGGTGACGACTGACCCCTCAACTTCACTGGCTAACTTCTCTAGACTAAGAACCCTACTGTATCATACCTTTACAGTAGAGAAATTTAAACCTGATGGACAACCGATTCAATGTTACAAATGCCAAGCGTTTGGCTACGCCAGCACGCATTGCAACCGAAACCCGAGATGTGTCAAATGTGGTGAACTACATGAGACTAAAAATTGCACTAGCGATATCATCAAATGTACCAATTGCAGCCAAAACCACGTAGCTAGTTACAGAAAATGCCCAATACGCACCAAATTTATCGAATCGTCTACAATGAGAAAGGGAAGAAGCAACCCTCACCTCTTGGCACTAACGGAACAGCCACGGTCTGCAAATGCATTATCTAAACTTATAACAAAGCCAACCACGTACGCTGAGGCCACCCAAAGACACCTAATCACTCAAAAGGACTTGAGAACTCCCACGCTGAGAGAACATGTCAGGACCGACCAGACTCCGTTCTCTTCCCCGTTGGATTTCTTCCTCGAGCCCTCCTCCGAAACGATTATGGAAAGACGACCACAACATTCATCCAGCCAAGAAGCCGACATCCCAACCTTCGATCAGCAACAGGACAGGATTTCCTCCATTAAGAATGATATAAGTATTATCAAAAATTGTACAGATGACGCAACGTTCATTATCAGAGGACTAATGCGTCTTAACATCTTTCAGATGATAGATCAATTAAAAGACATGGTCAGGCTACTAAAATCCACCAAGTCCCCCATTGATCGTCTCTCAATCATAGCTTCCTACTCGGACATTTTCTCAGATGAACCATCATGACGATCTTGAAATCAATAAATATTATCGCTATCAACATTAATTCTCTGAAAACGAAGTTGCCTGAGTTATCACTCTTAATCTCAAAACATAATGCCAAAGTTATCCTACTCTCGGAAACTAAATTAACTGCTCATGTCAAACGATTATTCTTACCAAACTTTAATTTTTATAGAGAGGACAGGGTGGGCAGGGCGGGTGGTGAAGTGGCCATAGCAATTCGCTCCTCTATCAAAGCTATCCCTCTCTCACATGAGAAATGCTCCAAAACGGAATACATAGGGGTGGAAATCCGTGTTAACAACAAGGCTGTTCACCTCTATTCCATTTATAATCCGCCTGATATCAACCTAGACCCAGACTTATTGAAGTCCTTTTTCACGCCAGGCCGCTCAACAATAGTGGCAGGTGATTTCAACGCCAAGGATCCCTCCTGGACCCCTGGTGATCCAAACAATTCAGGTAAAATCCTCCTAAACCTTATCTCTCCCTCAAACCTTTTCCTTATGGCTCCCGATGAGCCCACCCACTATCCCTACAGCACAAACAACCCATCAACAATAGATCTCCTTATCACTAACGCTTCCCATTTAATAAATAATTTTCAAGTATTGCATGAATCACCATCTGACCACTTCCCCCTGTTTTTCTCCATTTATGGGTCAACCCAGACTATCCCCCAAATCAAAAGATTTAATTTTCAAAAAACTAACTAGGTAAAATTTAGAAACTTCTTAAACGACGCGTTAACTTCTGCAAACCCTTTAGTTCATAACACCAACCTGATCGATGACAATATCAAATCCTTTTCTGACTTAGTAGTTGAGGCTTATGAATCAAACACCCCCACTTTTCCGCCACACCGAAAAACAACCCCTCTACCAGATCACATCATCCAATTAATCCAACAAAAAAACAAAGTAAGAAATTTCTGGCAGAAAAACAGAAACAGAAACAACCTCCTTCTAAAATCGCAACTCAATAAGCTAACCAAAAAGGTACAGGTTGTAATAAATGAGTGGAAACAAGATATTTGGAACACCAAACTTAAAAATATTACTCCAAGGGATCACTCAATTTGGAGTATAGCGAAAAACTTCAATAATACCCCTAAACTCAACATTCCAAATTTTAACGTCAATAACAAAATCATTTCGGAAGACACCGAAAAGGCAAACTCTCTTTGCTCTCACTACGCCAACATTCATCGGTTAGCCTCTGAGAGAGGAAATCCCTCTTTCAATCAACATATTGTGGCCTCAGTATATAAAAAGATGTCTTCTGATCAAACTGCCCCCTCGGTACCCCTCACATCTCCCAGGGAAGTTCGCAAAATCATAACCAAGCTAAAAAACAAGTCAGCCCCTGGCATCGATCATATTCCTAACGTCGTAATTAAAAATCTCCCCAAAAAAGCCATAGTATTTCTAACAAAGATTTATAACGCGTGTTTTCTCCTCCACTATTTTCCTGACACTTGGAAACGAGCGGTCGTAATCCCCATCCTCAAACCAGGCAAATCCCCATTCCTACGCGTCAGCTACAGGCCTGTTAGCCTCCGCCCTAACCTAGGTAAAGTCCTTGAGAAACTCATTCTCCTGAGACTCTACAAATTCATTCATAATCTCCAAATTATCCCCTCAGATCAATTTGGTTTCAGAGCCCACCACTCTACCACCCACCAACTGGCCAGACTTACAAACTATATTAAAACAGCTAGCATAAAAAAGGAGTCAACTGCTGTTCTGCTGCTTGACAGCGAAACGCGTTTGACTCAGTGTGGCCAGAGGGACTAGTTTATAAACTCCTTTCTTACAACATTGAGTCTGCCTTGGCTACTCTCATTTTTTCATTCCTAAAAAATAGATTTATTCAGGTAAGAGTAAACTCCTCCCTTTCGCCACCACATGCCACATTAGCGGGAGTTCTCCAAGGTTCAATCCTTTCTCCAACTCTATTTAATGTGTATATCTCTTCAATCTTCAATCGTTGCCCTAAAAATGTAAATTTAGCTGGTTTTGCAGACGACCTAGCAATTTTTACTTCTAGTCCATCCCTGGAAAAAACAGTGCACAGATTAGAAAACGCATCGTCACTAATCATCAATGACCTTAACCAATGAAAAATAAATGTAAATGAAACCAAAACAGAAGCGATATTCTTCACTCTTAAAAAACCTCCTAAAATCACGGTGAAAATCAGAAATGTTGAAATTACACCAAAAAACCATATCAAATATCTAGGTCTCTGGATTGACTCCAAACTTCTGTGGAACAATCACATAAACCAGCTAAACACGAAAGCAAAAGCTATCCTGGCACGACTTTACTGGCTCTTCAAATCGAATTCACTTAGTACTAAAATTAAATCAACCCTATTTAAAACGCTTGTTAGACCCGTCATCACGTACGGTTGTCCGATTTGGCATAATGCTGCCACCTCGCACATATCACATCTTCAAATTACCGAAAATTAATTCCTTAGGATTATTGGCAACTTCCACGTTAAAACTCGTATTAACACCATACACAAAAACCTCAATATTAATACAATTCACGAATACATTCTTTCATTAACCGAAAAGTTGAATTACAGTTTGAAAAACCACCCAAACAAAGACCTTCACAAAATTAACATCAACCAAAAGTCAAAATGGTCTAAATAACTCCCCACCCCTTCCCCTCCAGTACTCCTTTCCTTCCCTACCCCATCCCCAAAAACAAAACCACCCCTTACTTATAGGGTTTTTTCCTTTTTATACTTTTCCCTATTGTTCACTCTTGCATTATCAGTACTCACTATGTTAATTATCAACTTTTGTAACAACCTTTAGGTTTAATTTAGGTATAAAGCCTCAGGGCTGGCGGCCTAGTCAAAGACTTAAATTAGCCTATGTAATTACTGTACATATTGTATATTAAGACAAATAAACGTTTTATATTATATTATAGGTATTAGGTTAGTGGTTAGATCGTAGGACTAGTGTGCGAAAGATCGTAGGTTCGAGTCTCGTCAGGTCCAAAATTTGAGTTCGTCGATTAGGTTTTTTCAGGGTCGATATCCTTGCCGCCGTGGTTAGGGATAACTAATAAATCATGAAAACGACGAAATGTTCTTTTTTTATTTTTTGTTAATTAATTTAATGAGTGCCTCGGTAGCCAATCATATGCCGAGCATTTACAGTCCAGTCTGTTGTTCTTTTTTATTACTAGCTTCTTTCAATCGACGTGAAAAGATCGATAATCGGATAAATTTCAATAAAACATAAATGTTATTAATATTTTTGGGTAAAATTAATATGACTCGACTGTCAATCGGCTGCCATCATTGGGCCAATTAAGGCACCGATAATCGGACCGGAGTTATCATCCAAGGCTCGATAGAGCATTGGATCAGACTCTTTTCCAAGCATCGGAAATGTTGGCGTCGAGCTTGGCCCGATCCTCAGGCCAATCCGGCCATCCTACATGGGGTATTTCGTTGAAATGCAAGTACCGGAAACCTGTAAAATCTCAATAACCCATGATCTCTGGTAAAGTATTAATATTTTTGGCTAGAGCTGATGAACTTCGAAGATGAGTAAGGTATAGAAAAAGTAAAATAACAAATAAAAAGTATCTGTTAAATACGTGCTTTTTACACATAAGTTGGAGGTTCCTTTGAAAAGAAGATTCACTTGAGAGATTTCATGTGTCCTTGACGAAAAATATTTCAATTACTGAATTGGAAAAAAAAATTAGAGAAAAACAATGCTTGATGAAAAAATAATAACAGGAGGCTATGATAATAAAAACCTCAACATACCTTCTAAATAAAACTCTTGCTAGGGCTGACCTGGAATTTAATGCAATGTTACAAATCGTCAACAAGGAGAAAAAGTGAAGATAGGCAAAACAACACGGGACTAGAATATCTAACGGCCAACGGTCACTTTCTGGAAATCCGAAACGAAAAAAACAACGTTCACTGAATAACGAAAATGATTGCAAAATCGGATAAAGATGAAAAAAACGTTGGTTACTGATGATGAGGAATGTCTTGTTAATTAATGCGTAGTAATTAATTGAATTTTAATAGAAATATTCACTTACCTTTGAATTCTGGCCAGGTGTGTCCCAAATTCCATTTCTTAAGGACATTTCGATAATATTATCTCCTTCGGAAGTGTCCATTTCACTCATTGGGTTAATAATCACTGTTTCTAATTATTGAGATGAATTTTCTTATAAAATAGAATGGCTAAATGAGGTTTTCGCACAACGAAATCCAGAGGAACTGTTCGCGTTCACAAATCGTTGAAAACTGAAAACTATAGCCAGCGTCCGCCTCGTGGCGCGATCGTTGCGTGACGCTCTCATGCAAATTTTACCAATGCGCGAGACGATGACTCCAATACTTGTCCGTAGAAAAGACATCTTCTAGATAAAAATGTATACAGAGGAAAATAACCTATGGCAAAAAAAGCATAGGCTCGATACCGTCATGGCGGAGACCATGCATGAAAGTGTCATGGCGGATGGACGACAATTATACGCAGCGCCCACCGCGTGGCGCTGCCTCCATTTAATTTTTAATTTTGTCAATGCGCAAGAGGATGATATCGATACTTCTCCGTAAAAAATACACCTTTGAGATGAAAATGTGCAAGGACAAAAATAGCCTATTGGCAGCGAGGGTAACTAATTATACATATATTATTGATGACGGGGAATGATTATTGCACTATTTTAAAACATCCAACTTTCGCAAATAAAGAAATCATTGATATGAAACTCTCTCAACTTAAGGATAAAATTAGAAAACCACGAAACTTTGTTGCTTTCCCAACAAGTTCGCGTATTGTAGAAAATTTTATTCATGTCCGAAAAAACCATGACTTCTTTACTCATCAAAATTTCATCATGAAAAGTACAATCGGATTGGAATACTCAATATTTATCACGTAAAACACATGTAATGGAGATGACAAATTATGCTATTGAAAAAAAATGAATCTTTTCTCTCAAGTAAATGGTCACTTGATGAAAATGAATATTTTCTTCAGTGTACCTTCGAAAGTTGTGACGAAATTCCAGGCGAATCCGTCACCTGTATTCCCGTAGGGTAACTACCTAGATTAAGGGCGAGAGAGAACCGCGAAAATTTAATAAAATACTCAACAAACACGGATCCCGGGAGCCGCATCTATTAGCTACTTGCTACCTTAGTAAAACTCGCAAAAGCTACCTGCTATCTAAATATAATCCGGGGAAAAGCTACCTGAATAATCCCCGAGTAATTAGCTACCTGCTACCTAATCTCCTCTCGGAGACAGCTACCTGATACCTTCTCTAATTTTCCCCCAGGCTCGCGACGCTAAGATAATCATTAAAGTAGTAAGTAGAGGCAGCAGTTAAATCCCTACAGTTTAGATGAACCCTGATAAAAATTCGGTTACAGTTATCGATTAGGAAATAGTTTAAATTCCCCTCAAATCCCCCGTATAATAGTTGAGAATTGTCTGCGCGGAATCGGGTTAAGGGCCGGGGACTATCGAGAAAAATTAGCCGATATACTGTGCTTCCGGTAGTCCCTGAAACCCTTTTTGGTTAATTGAATAGGAGAACCCATAGGTTAGGTTGAGACACCTACGCTCCCTTAGTTGTGAGAGAGTTGGGGTAATCTTCAGTTTAGTACGGGTGGAAGGGCATGTGAGCGAACATAGCTCTCTCGCTTGCATGGATTACCAAGAGCTTTACGGTTTAGCAAATTAAGATTTAGGTTTAGTTATAGTTATAGAGAAATTAGGATTAGTTAGATTCGTTAGAAGATCCCCAATTCCTCTCCGGAGAGGACCCCCACCTGATGAGCTACCTGATAATAGGCATAGACGGGGCAAAAATCCACTCGCCCAAAATCTCGCTCGAAACCCCTTGAAAAACTTATTGCGGCTAAAAGCCTGTTAGCCTAGTAAATAGAACCCCCTGAGTAATAGAAAATTAAAATAATATTAATACATAGTCGTAAACAGACAAAAACCCCATTTCAAATTTGAATTTTGCTACGCGCCGCGAGCTAGAGATATTCAAGATCAAGGCTAACTCGGTATCTAGCCACGCGCGCCGCCACCGGACGGGTGCGCTCGGGGAGAGTCGCCCCCACCCCGAGCAACAGGTTCGAACGGAACCACGCGACCGGCCGGCGTTAGTTTCCCTCGGGCCGTTACGATAACGACGTGTGTGCCAGATATTCCGTGCATTAGACGACACCACACTCCTGCCCCAGAGTATCTGCACCGCTAAAACTTCATTCCCGAGACTCCACGAGCACCCTGGTAAGTACCCGTGTGTTTAATTAAGTGTAAACGAGTGCGGTTTTCGGGTGATTAGGGGCCGCGAGCACTAAAATTGGCAAATGGCGTCGCTACCTCGTGATATGACGCCATTCGGGGAAACTCACGGTTGAAAAAGCCAAAAGGCCTCTCTCAACTCCTACCTATGCTCCCTAATGCTACCTGATGCTCCCTAGTGTTACCCAACAGCTATTTAATCATTTTAAACAGGTTTTTGGAATTTAATTTCGCCACGAAAAGGCGAAATATACGGGATGAGGCAT
This sequence comes from Fopius arisanus, assembly GCF_000806365.1. Classification (NCBI taxonomy): domain Eukaryota; kingdom Metazoa; phylum Arthropoda; class Insecta; order Hymenoptera; family Braconidae; genus Fopius; species Fopius arisanus. Next base: position 226,533 of record NW_011887877.1, on the reverse strand, counting down.
TCCACGCGGCTCGGAATACCCCTCTCCCATGCTACCTATGGCTGCCTATTTTCTAGGCTCTCTAACACTAAATATTCGATACCTGCTACCTACTTTATTGGGTTTTCCGGGCTCACCCGAACGGCTCAGGAAAAGACCCCGCTATCTAATAATTTTCGCTACCTCTACCGGGTTTATCCTTGCTACCGGGATTTAACTTCAATTGCTACCTTTTAATAAGAATTATCGTTGACTTTCCATTCAATTTATTGCTACCGTTACGTTAAAAATTTTATTGCTACCTTTTATTAAAAACTTCGGCTACCTTCGCGAGGCTGGATCGATTTCTCTGGGTGAAATAATAAATAATAATAGTGCTGGGTGAATAATGCTCCCCGAGACGTAATTGTCCGCCATTTTTGTTGATTCCGGTTGGGCATGGGGACGCTATCTCTTAGTTAATTAATTTTCATGGTTGGAATCCACAAAGCTATCATGCTACCTCTCGCGAATTAGGATTACTTCTATATAGTGTTATGTCCGGGACTAGTGGTCGGGAAACCACGATATTTATTGTTAAAATAAATGCGCCTCCGAATTAACGGTAATAAAAATAATTTGAGTCGGAGTGTTGCTCATGGACTCGTTCCCGAAAAGTTTGTCGAAGTTTTTCCTTATAAGTTGCAAATAGTTCTCATATTCCTTTTTGTTTCTGGAAGATTTGTCTGGGAAAGAGGGATACTTTCAACTCTTTTAAGCCAGATTTTCAATGTCTATTCAGAATGTTTATTTAGAATGTTTATTTAGGCCGATCTTTCGTACAACGTGTAATTGATATTCCTTTTTAACAATGTGATCCTTTGACAATTTAGAGTGATCTTTTATTTGATTCTATACAATTCAAAGTTTAAATGACAAAAAGGGAGTTTTATAAAATAGTATTTAAGTTACTTACAATTTGTTCTCGTTTGGTTACAATTTTTAATTTTATCAGAGGCGTAA
>NW_011887877.1:206302-225540 GCF_000806365.1 Fopius arisanus | reverse complement strand
TTTTATCAGAGGCGTAACTCTTTGTCCTCTGGGCGTAGGAAATTTGTTGAAAAGTACAGTGAGCCTCAATGGATTTCGGCCTCACTGAATATTAACACACTACCGGTTTTATTACTTTTAAAACCGTCGGAATTTCCAAAATCCGCGTGTCGGATTTGGAAAGAAAAGAGAAATCACACTTTAAAATTTAGTTCAAAAAGAGCGTTTGGAGCCGCGGAAGCTCTAAATGATTTTAAGTGTGATTGAAAACGGAGAAAATTCGAATAATGTCAGTAATCCAACGGTTCTCAGGCGACGATCAATTTACCGAAAGAAATATCGATGTTACGAGGAAGATGTTTTAGCTTACCGCCGTAATTCAAAAAGATATTATAGTTATCGGTGCCGTGGCTGTAGTCCGATTTTTAAGGATTAACGTGACTCGAATTTGTATCTCCAAGAAAAGAACCGAAGGGTTCCACGATTTTTCCGCGACTGAAGTTTAATTGTTCCGAATTTGGTTTTAATGATTTGAATTTGGGCGTTAGCTAATTGGAGTGGGAGTGGGTGATGGCGAAAATTCGAGGTGTGACGTTTTGTCACCCGATCGAATTTTCGCTGATCACCGCTCTACTTTTGTCTTTGGAGTTAAAGTACTTTGAGTTATTTGCAGTGATTTCAGAATTGTCGAAAGACAATTGCGAAATCCACTGCATTATTGAAAAGATTTTTAATTCTTGAAGGTGGCCTGAATTTTTAAATAATTTATGGATATCACAATAGTGTGACGAAATTCCAGGCGAATCCGTCACCTGTATTCCCGTAGGGTAACTGCCTAGATTGAGGGCGAGAGAGAACCGCGGAAATTTAATAAAAAGTTACCTGCTACCTTAGTTAAGTTCGCGAGAAGCTACCTGCTACCTCGGTAAAACTTGAAAAAAAAAAACTAATCCCCGAGTAATTAGCTACATGCTACCTAATCTCCTCTCGGAGAGAGCTACCTGCTACCTTCTATAATTTTCCCCAGGTTCGCTGTGCCAAAATAAGCATTAAAGTAATAAGTAGAGACAGCATTTAAATCCCTACAAGCTTAGAAGAAATAGTTTAAACTCCCTTAAAATTCCCCTTATAATAACTGAGATTAGTCTGCGCGAAGTCGGGTTAAGGGCCGGGGGCTATCGAGAAAAATTAGCCGATATACCGGGCTTCCGGTAGTCCCTGAAACCCTTTTTGGTTAATTGAGTAGGAGAACCCGTAGGTTAGGTTGAGATACCTACGCTCCCTTAGTTGTGAGAGGGTTGGGGTAACCTTCAGTTTAGTACGGGTGGAAGGCCATGTGAGCGAACGTAGCTCTCTCGCTTGCCTGGATTGCCAAGAGCTTTACAGTTTAGAAAATTTCGGTTGAGTTACGGTTATAGAAAGTTTAGGTTTAGTTATAGTTACGGATAAATCAGGATTAGTTAGTTTCGTTAGAAGATCCCCAATTCCTCTCCGGAGAGGGTCCCTACCGGATTGGCTACCTGATAATAGGCGTAGACGGGACGAAAAATCCGCTCCCCCCGAAATCTCGCTCACAACCCATTGAAAAACTTTATTGCGGCTAACAGCCGGTTAGCAGAGTAAATAGAACCCCCTGAGTCATAGAAAATTAAAATAATATTAATAAATAGTCGTAAACCGACAAAAACCCCATTTCAAATTTAAATTTGTTACGCGCCGCGAGCTGGGGAAATTCAAGATCAAGGCTAACTCGGTATCTAGCCACGCGCGCCGCCACCGGACGGGTGCACTCGAAGAGAATCGCCCCCACCCCGAGCAACAGGTTCGAACGGAACCAGGCGACCGGCCGGCATTAGTTCACCCCGGGCCGTTGTTCTACACCTGCTGTTGCATACCTGCCCATCGTTACCTGCACCTCACAAATCGTGTTCCTGAGACTCCACGGGCACCATGGTAAGTACCCGTGTGGTTAATTAAGTGCCAATGAGTGCGGGAAGTGTGATTTTCGCCTAATTAGGTGTCGCAGGCACGAAAATTTGCAAATGGCGTCGCTACCTCGCGATATGACGCCATACGGGAAACTCACGGTTGAGAAAGCCAAAAAGGCCTCTCTCAACGGCTGCCTATGCTCCCTAATGCTCCCTGATGCTCCCTCGTGTTAACCAAAAGCTAGTTAATCATTTTAAACCGGTTTTAGGAATTAATTTCGCCACGAAAAGGCGAAATATACGGGATGAGGCATTCCACGCGGCTCGGAATACCCCTCTCCCATGCTACCTATTGCTGCCTATTTTCTACGTTCTCTAATACTAATTATTCGATACATGCTACCTACTTTATTGGGTTTTCCGGGCTCATCCGAAGGGCTCAGGAAAAGACCCCGCTATCTAATAAATTTTGGCACCGGGATTTAACTTCAATTGCTACCTTTCCATAAAAATTATCGTCAACTTTCAGTTCAATTTATTGCTACCGTTACGTTGAAAATTGTATTGCCACCTTTCATTAAATACTACGGGTACTTTCGCGAGGCTAGATCAATTTCTCTGGGTGATGCAATAATGCTCCCCGAGACGGAATTGTCCGCCATTTTGTGGATTCCGGTTGGGCATCGGGACGCTATCTCGTAGTTAATAATTTTTAATGGTTGGAATCCACAAAAGCTAGCATGCTACCTCGCGTGAATTATGATTACTTTTATATAATGGTGCCATTAATTAGCCAATTAGCCCGAGTAATCATTGGCAGCCCCGGAGACACCCTCGGGTACTTAATTAATTAATTCGTTGGCGAAGTAATCAGTTGTTTAATTAATAATTGCCCATTCAGACCGTTAAAAATCCGTTTAGTCGCGAATTAATCCATCAATAATGAAAGGGAGAATGTTGGGTACGGTTGTCTACCACAACAGGGCTGTTGATTTAGCCCGTGATCGGGGAAGTTTATACCAACCCCCAAAATTTTGCTATCTAAACAGGGGAATAAGCTACCTATACATTCCCCAGGGTCGGAGGCCCTTTCAGTAATTTTCAATATTTCGGTTGCTACCTGTACGGATATCTACCCTGCGGACCCTATTGATTTATATAATCGGTATTGAGTAGGCTACCTAACCGGGAAAACACGTTACCTAAGGGCTCCCTACCTCGGAGGACCCCAACTGCTACATTGAAATTTTATTAACCCCCCCCGACGTGGTGGTGGCCCCGTAGGTAAAACAGATTTTGGTTAGAGATCCCGATTCCTCTACCAAAGCCCCGGATAACGCTACCTAACGCGGGAACTAATCTACCTAAGGACCCCCTAGACCCGAGGCCCATTTCTGCTACCGAAATGGTCATCACGTTACCTCAACTGCTACCTAACCGACAAATATTCCGGATTTAATAAATTGGTCAGAAGCGGGCTACCAAATTGAATAGAGTCGCTACCGAACGATTAAATAATGCTACCTACTAGAATTTGTGCCTTAGCAACTGATCGGTAGGAATTATCAGGTCGTCTCTCTCTCTCTCGCTCGAACCCGATTAGACTCCCCTGCAGTTTCCGATCTTTCCCACCTGAATAACATAAGTAATTTAATAAAATCAAAAGCCGTTCTCTCTTCAGTGCTGCGTTATAAAATTCCCATTTATTATGGTTCCCTGTATATTTTATTAAAAAGTTAAATCTTTCTCTGTTGGGCGAATGCCGGTCATCTGAACAATGTAGACTGAGCAATCTATATTAATTATAAGTTCCCTAATAGACAATATTTATTTTTTTTTCTCTGGTCAATAGTGGAACAAGTAAGGATATTTCCGATTGGTTTTATTTCTCCTACCCGAATCCCCGTCCGTATAAATACCCAAATAGTTTAGTTCAGGTTCTTGATCTTATTTCGAATTTTGGATAATTGATGCTCTCGTCCACGAATCCACCGCTCTCTCCGCGACCCGCACACTGAGCAACTGAGTAGTCCCGTACCCTCGTACCTCCCCGACTCTAGGTTTAGTTTCTGTCGATAGGAAACTCTGGGGATGATCAGCGAAAAATTGAGTTTTGAATACGGTTAGAGCTACGGTTGCGGTTCGTCGATTCCGCGTAGCTAAAAATCGGCTGGCGCCCTAAACACATTTTTAAGGATTGGAAGGAAGGATTGGAATTGAGCCGCTGATCACCCCCGGAGCTTCGTTTAGATTTTTATGGTTTTGTCGTTCCAGAGTCGTCGGAGTTGCGAGAACGAAGGTAATGGTTTTGGCCGTGTTTTCGGATATCGATAAAATTGGGTTAGGGTTTTGAGTATTTGGTGAGGCCATAGAGAAAAAATCATTACAAAGTATATAGCTTAATTTGTACAAAATTATTCTCCTTTAGACATTTCATATTTATCGTGAAGAAATGATTAATTCCCATGCAGTTGTTGTCATGGTAACAGAGAATAATTTCAATTGTAAAAGACAGTTATTTGAGGAAAAACATTATAATATCCGCTCAAGAATCTTACCTTTCTAAAACTGAGTTCTCCATTCCACAAATTAAAAATCTTCACTAAAAAATTCCTTTCATCTGGAAGATACACTGATTTTTAGTCTCAACTATATTCAATTGATACATACCGATAATTCTGTTAGTAGCATACAATTTTCATCGAAAAATCAGGTGCACTATCCACTAATTACGTCAAAATTCGACGTATGGTTTGACAACAATGTGAGTCTGAAATAAATATTAACTTAGTATGAAGTATTATAATATTATCTAGAATAAAAATTTTTCGCCCTATAGCTGGTTTACTTGTGATAAATAAAGGCAACTAGTGGAAAATATTTCCAATACGCAAAACATCTAATTTTTTCCTAATATTAACGAAAGTTAATGTATATTGTCACTCAATCCTCCTATTCTTCCGGTATCAAAACTTTCTTCTACCAAGAAAATTGCTTGAGGTAAGAATACCCTACTCATGCCAAATACAGCGTATTTGGCGAAAACAAATTTTTCTCTCAGTGTATTAATACGTGGTGTTTGCTATCAATTAATTCCGTTGCACTCAGTTTGATTCGCCCCTCCCTGTAACACAGATGCGACCGTCTTTCAACCTGCGATAGGAGTCGAGGCAAAAATAGATAGGATTGTAAACATTTGTTCCCAGCGTTATTGTTTGATCCCAGTATGAGATGCGCGCTCGTTCTTATAGGAAAAATTCATGGCTCAACAAGGCCTTGCTTCCCCCGACTGAAGGCCGATTACATGAAATTTGCGATCCGAAACTTCTATTTTCAGAAATATTCTCGATCTGAAGTGAACAGTATCCTCTGTTAAGCCGCCTATAAGAATAAACTGTGATAGGCCTCTTATCGCATCCCGGCGTAAAGATTTTGAATATATGAGATTTATTTGTGAACCCGTATCATTGAGGGCATTTGCCCCCACTGAATGTAATTGTAGTCCCTTAATGACAGCTTGTGGACCATCTCCAGAGGTACAGACGGTTACTTTTGGGATTCCTTGACGATTAGGTGAGCCGCCGTTAACATGTGGGACTCCCTTGCTTGCTTCGTTTCGCTTATCGAGAAGTCGTTGCAACGAGCCTTTTTCCCGTTTAAAGGATTCGGCTCTTGGTTTTTGTCGCGTGAAGTGGGTCTGCTATGAGAGCTTGGTTTCCGAAAAGGAACTTCTTAATCCTCAGAGGACTTTGATATTCCTTGGTTGCTAGGTTCCCCTCGGGCTCTGCTCCTGCGACACTTCGGTGACGAGATTGACTCCTTGGTGAAAAAGGGAAATCTTCCTGATCAGGCACGTGTTCGTCGCCAAGATGAATGGTGTATTGTTGATAATGTTGATGATGTGACGTGGAGCGATAGGGACCATCGTCCTCATATCCTTGGCTGATGCTAGTTACGTAGTTAAATCTTTGACGCGGGCTCTTTTCTCGTAAATCGTAAGGCTGTGCACTACGCTAGTCCCTAGGGCCCGTTCGAGATTCTTCAGCGCGAGTATTATCGGTTTTCAGCTAATATCGATTACGATATGTTCTAGACTTTTTAACCATATTGGTTACATCTTCCGAAGTCGCGCATTTTGCATGATAAAGCGTGTGATGATCATAGGGTGGAGACAATGAATAGAGGCGGGCTACGGTAATTGAATCCAGCTGTTTCTCAAGAAGAATCCTAGAATTTTCACCATGTACTCGCCATGTAATTGCCTCTGTCAGGACGGTCCTATGGTATTCTTTGACTTTACGCAAGAAATCCTGCACGCCCTCGTTTCTATACAGCGGATAATCCCTCAGTTCTTCCCGAGTTCCGAATTCGATCTTCTCGAGTCTGTAATTACTGCCCAAATCTTTCAATTAATCTAAAATAGAGGTAAATGTGTTCCCTTCAATTTCTGATGGAGCAGGATGTGTAGGCATGGCATGGGTCACGTATTGAACCTTTTCCTCGAAAATATCAAACGTAACTCTATCATATTCATTCCCGTAAAAAGCAGGGATATACCTGAAAAGGTGCTCTGCATTTTCATGATTAACGGATTATAATCGGCAGTTGTGACTTGATCATTTAATATCATATTCCCGCGATTACCGTTGGTAGGAACACGTCAATGACACGAGCAGAAGGGAAAAAGTGAGGGACTCCCCCTCTGTAACGGTGTCAGTGAGACTTAAAATTAATGAGTATGAAGTGAAAACAAGGTAATTTAAAGAAGATAAAAGACCCCTCTGCTAGGCGATTTTAAATTAATAAAAGGTCACTTTTCTTGCAGAGAACGTCAAAATTACCAATTGCGGAAACACTCAACAGAAATGTCGAGGTAATACCTCGTGACGGCTACAATTTAATTATCAAAATAAGCTATCTTATCTTTTAAATCGACTGTAAAAGCAATTGTGAAAGGAATTTAATGACTAAGCGTATAACAAGGCGGGCGCACGTATCCCATCGTTGCCATCAATTTTCATTTCTTATGTCAGGGACTAGTTGACCGGGAAACCACGTTAGATGAAAATGAAGTACCCTAAATTAACGTTACATAAAAATAGATCTGAGTCGGGGTGATGCCCATGGACTCGTTCCCGATTAGTTTGGCGTAGCTTTTTCTTGTTAATTTCAATGGTAATTATATTCCCTCCTGTAAATGAAAGTTACATTTCTGGGATTAGAGGTTCAAATTAGAGGTCATAAACCGAATCTAAGTTAATGGATTTTCGTGTTTTGATTAATTTCGAAAATTTTGAGCCACAGCATGAATGATACATTCAATTTCTGAAATAGCTACAGTATGAAAAAAAAATTCTCATCATGATTTGTAAAGTTACTCGACTGGCAGAGTGATCTTTTACTATGATTCGATATAATCCAAATAATTTACTATGCGGATGTGATGATTTTTATTAACTTAAAATTACTTACAGTGTCTTTGTCACTCTTTCTGATTACAATTTAATCTAGAGGTCATCTCAGTCTTCCTTTAGATTCAGAATTTGTTGGTTAAACAGTAGGTTTCAATGGTTTCCGGCCGCACTGAGTTAGTTATCGAGAGTTATCGTACAACTTGTAACGAGCATCGGGGATGCCAGTTAGAATCCCCAAGAAAAGCTTTGAGAGAGTGAGATAATTCGAGTACGAGTTAGGTTTTGGGTAAAATTAGGACTCCACCCTTTTGGGGTGGTTTAGGCATAATTAGGTTCAGGGTTAGGAGAATTTGTAGAAGAAGGATAGGTTAAGCCCTCCGGATCGGGTAGGTCCAGCTGAAAAGCTGGCGCTCCAGAAAAAAAGGGTGTTTGGGAATCAATGGCTACGGGTGTAAGGCCGTACGGGGCAAAATTATTAATTACCCTGGCGGAGTGCCAAGACTGATTACGGGTGGAAGGCCGCTCGGGATAAAATCAGTCGTTATCCCGGCGGATTGCCAAATAAATTACGGGTAATGAGATAAAATTAGGGTTAAGGGTTAGGGAATAAGGGTCTTTTCATCCTGAGAACCCAGGAGAACTGATCCTTAAAAAGAAATGAGGATGATAGATTAATTTTAGAAATGGGGAATTAATTCAAATTTGAATTAATTATCGCCGCGAAGGACTTCGCCCGGAATAGGGCAGAGGGATCCACCAATCGACACCCGATCGATTGGTCGGCGTAATTAGGGAGGTCAGCGTCACGCGACACTGACCTCCGAAAATCAGTTACGCCTTGACCGTGAAAGAGGAGATACGTGAATAATCTCAGTGAAAGTGAGTGACTCGAGTGCAACGCCGGGCCATTCTAGGACACCCAAGTACACCCAGGATGGTCCAAAATAGGAAAAGAAAAGCACCCAAGGGATCAACAGTGAGTTTTACGGTTTTATTTCGATATTTCCCCCTTTTTGGCGGCTCCCCAGTAATTTATTGGTGGTGGTGAAATTTTCCGAGCCATGGAAATGGCATCGGCTGTGTCCTCCAAATTTTGGATGGTTTTTAGAGGTTTGTGGGGGATTTTTCCGAATAATTTCGGCATGTGATATCGCCCAGCGCGGTTGGGAGGTTATTGGTGCAATTTTGGGGGGGTCCGAGGGTATTTTTACGGTGGTTTTTAGAGGAATTGTAGACGGCCAACGAAAAGGCCAGTGGTTCTCCCCCGTGGCGCCATCGAGGCCGCCATCGAGTGGCTACGCGCAACAAGTGGGCATCGCGCATAAAATTTCCGCGTGGCTATTAATTAGCCTACATGGTTCCAATATGTACCCTTATGCATAAAATTTTGTGGGGTTGTGGGGAATAGGGTCCCGAACAATATTGTTCAGGGTTTTCCGGGATCTGCTCAGGGGATGCCGAGTTTTCGAATTTTTAAAGCAAGCTGAATTTATCGGGGTGGATTTCTCCTCACTGCTAACCGAGCAGTGAGGCATCGTGCTGTCTCTCTCGCGCGCTCTCTCTCTCTCTCTCGTGCTGACCCGTGGTGGTGCGATTCCGGGAAATTATCGATTTCCCGGCCGAAATAATAATTCGTTATTCCTTGGATTATCGCCGATCGATAATCCTTGAGGCCGCATCCCGATGGGATTATTCTGTGTGAATGTGGGATAATCAACGGTATATTTCGGATTTTTCCATAGGAGATTTATTGTTCGCGGTAATTCTATAGTACAGTTAAATTTATAGTAGGGGATTTTGAGGGAACGTTTATATTTAGAGAAAATCGGAAATGCTAATAAAATTTTGAGTTAGAGTAGGTTGTAAGAATATTTTTCCCGGGTCAACACCCCAGGATATTCCTCGAACTATTCTGGCTGCCGCCTCTACCGTTCACGATTGGGCGCCAGTCAGCTTTTCCTGGGATACCTGACGGAAAACCAGCCGCGAAGAATTTCGTCAACTCCGCGGACTTTCGGTGGCGGGTCTCACAACGTATCATCAGCATGATACGGTGGAGTAGGTGAGGTTCACCAACGTACGAGTAACTTCAATCACTAACGTCTGCCGCGCTTACGGCATCGTCAACGATCTCTTTCGGGGAACGTATTCCCCAGACTCTCCTGGAGGGATGTGACCATCCCTCGCACGTGGTACTCTCTCCTCTGGGGTGGCTCAACCCCAGACAAGACACAGATTACCTGCGAATCCTTCTCACCCCGCAGGGCGCCGAGCTGCTCGAGGCACATGCGACGTAGGTATCCGGAGACCTTTCTCACCCACCTAACCTCCACCCCAACTCGAGAACTTGGTAATAGCAATCTCATCGCGAGTCAAAACTAGAGTTACTTCCCATGGAGGCGCGTGCGACCGGACCGACGGGAAACGCCTTGAATCCCAGCCCTTAGTCCACCCCAACACCATGGATTTCGCCCTAGATATGGATCTCTGTAGCCTCGGACTCTCGTCCGCAGCCTCAAAGTAATCCATTGCACTGATCGGGGACACATAAGTGTCCCCTTCTCTCGCTATTCCAAGATTCCTTGAAACCACTTGGGTTTTCGTTTCCGTTTTGAGAATTAAGGTTTGTCATTTCCGAAGGAACCAAAAAATGACTGGCGCCCAACTTTTGATTTTTATCGTGATGATGTTAGATTCCAGGGGAAAAGGGCGGGTTAACTGGCCAATTTCATCCCCAGTGAATTTGGGCACGTTACAACACATACACAGGGGCAGGTAAACTTCGTATTTTTATACTTCAGATTATTCTGCACTGTTTTCAATGGAAGTGGATGAATTGAAAAAGATAAAGATTACAAAGCTCCCATTTGGAATTCGAAATTTCCAAAAATTTCAGTGTAACTTCAATTAATCAATCAAGATATCGACATCATGCAAGGTATATTATCTCATGATTTGCCGGATTGAAATTCAAACGGGATAATAATACCAGTGAAATTCCAAAGATTTATATCATGATTATAAACATAGATTCATGAACATTTTATTTTTACAAACAGTTTGAGAATACTTTTACAAAACAATGACCTGAACCCATCAAATAACATCATTCAATTATGTAATGTATTATTATTAGTGTTATACGAGTAAAAGAAATCAATGAGCAGGAAAGAGCCAGGCTAATTTGCTTTCGAGTTCAACGGTTCTTAAAGAAACTATCATATATGAGAAAAAGAAGAAATTTGAGCAGAAGCTCCTCTATAAAATTTCGTCAGCTCCACAAAAGATTGACCAGATATTCTTGGAGAATTCTGCCCAAATTTATCCCAATATTATTGAGATAAAGATGTGCAAGAGCAAGCATCCGCGATCCGGTTCTGGCTGATTCAAAATCACATAAGATTATTTTACAAATTTAAATATTCTTCATAGTTACCATCCAATTTGATATGGGAATAATTGGATGGTTTTCGGGTGCACATCAAGCTGGTGAGTGTGCAATAGCTCATCTCTACGATGGTCCCTAGACCTCGTCGTCAGGGCGACTCTGTAAACAAATACAAATTTTTTTTTTAATTCCAAAAAAAATGTATATGAAACATTTCACTAAATATGGTAAGGCTATCCTTCGAATACTTGTTCACAAACATCGGGAATAAATTAAAATTGTCTGAAAAAATTATTAGGTTGAAGGAAATTAATGAGAACCTGGCCCAGTTAGTGGTAGATTGTGTACATGTATTTTGAATATAATCAAATCAATTGTAACAGGTAGTTAGCATGTACTCAACAACATATAGTGTAGATTTTGAATCTTCAGTCCATGACGATATTTTCGGCATCGATAAGTGACTGCGAAAGTATGCTATGCTTTAACTCTGAAGTTTTGTTATGCAATTGAGGTAAAAATCCATATTTTTTTTAAAATTTGCACCAAAAATTATTTTGACATTCTTGTAACTATAAAATCTACATCTTGGGATCATAATGAAATGAAATAAAAAAATTTGAATCCAAAATGATCTATCACACGGTGCGCCATTGAATGTAGTATTAGAAGGAATAAAAGAAAAGTCGGAAGTAATGTTGCCCTACAAAATTTGGCTGCAATAAATGACTAGGATTACGAATGCATTGTGCTTCAAATAAAAACAAAAGCATCAGTTCCATACAGGAATATTACTAGGAGTGTATTACCTTCGGGCTTTGAACCGCAATTAAATCATTTGTTTTGGACAGATTTATCCCTGCTGATAGACTTGGTAATGGTCGAGTTGATAGATCCCAACAGTTTCTTTCATCATTTGAATCTCGCCAAAGTTTGTCGACGAAAACTATAAAACCGAAAAATTAACAACAAATTCAGAAACCATGTAGAACCATATGATGTTTAGCACTACAGTGATTTCAATCAGGTTTAGCAAGTTTTTATACAAATATTTTAAGCATAAGATATTGTCATAGGCATAAGAAATTGTCATAAGCTATTATAAGACCTTAAGGTTATCTTCTAGATTGATTCATCTTACTCAGAGAAGACGGTATCCTCCAGAAACGAAATGCCATCTCGTTATTGAATGGGAACAAAATGCATGTAATATGATACCTTCACATATCCATCGACTGCCATCATCATCAGTCCTAACACTAGTCTAACACTTCAAAAATGTTGAACGAGACTTACATAAAATAACATTACCAAGGGTAACAACTAGGGTGTTGTAGATTTTTGTGTGAAGGATCATGATCGTTAGGATCCATGAGCACAGATGTTATCGAGCCGTCGAGAGAAACATCAGCAGGGAGCATGATTGTCGAGAGGAGCACGAACTGTAACGCACCGGTCCTGACGTTCTTATGTTGATATCTTATTGAAAAAAATTGAATACCGCTCATAATTATAAAATTTCATTGAATGCAATATAGGAAAGAGATTTATAAAATTAAAATTTACCCTTTCTCCGTTGTTACAAGTTTAGGTTGACTTCAGTTAATGAATTGGCTTCTGAATGCATAATAAAACTAAGCGCAAAAGTGTTTCTTATTCATCTTCAGAGGGAGATGGTCTAGGAAATAGCTACAAGATTACTTGAGAGAAGTCAAATTCTTTATAACGAAATGTTTGTTGAAGTTTTCTTTCAGCAGAAACGATTATCAGATGATTTATGACATTCGGTGTAAATTCAGGGTAAAGGATGTCAGAAATTAATATTAGAACTTGTTGACGTAAATAACTAGAGTTTTTGTTCAGAATTCATATGATATTATAGAAAAATAAGGCCTTCTGAAATTTTTCACAGATATATCGAAGATATAAACGCAATAAGAAAAAAATTCTACCCAAATAACTACCGATGGATTATAATGGAGATACTTCTCCCATGAGTAGAGTTATGCAAAATAAGAAGAGCTCTAATTTAGATAGCTCTGAAAGCTTCCAATCAATGACTTCAAGTCTCTTTCTTAACCTCCTCTCCAATTACTTGATGATGGCATCAGTATTTTATATCAAAGCTCTTCTCACCATGTTTCCCATCAAACTGTGAGTCAAGATGCTACGTCATTCGTTCAGCTAAGATGTGACCCAATGGATAATAATGGAGAAATGCATCTCTCTGCAACTAGTACTTTGATGTTTTTTTTTCTTCGTCATTGTTGCATTTATATTACCTCAATTGTCATATGAAAGTAAAAATAGTCTGCTGGAAAATGAATCACAAAATGGGTAGTCAATTACATCTGGTGTACAAAAGATATTTGGCATATTGCATGAGAATAATTGCTTATTGGAGCTTGTATAATGATAGTAATTTATGATACTAGGCAATAAAAGTATTATCTGGTGAATTGGGTTTGATAACCCAAGTCGAAGGCGAGAATTATAATCGACTTCGGCGAATAATACTTATATTGCGGTGTGACATACATCTTATCTGATTTTGCCCAACAAACGCGAACTAACCGAGGAAAGTGAGGTTAGGACTATTGGGTCTAATGACTTAAAAAAATACCTCAAATGATAATTCAGAATGTATATTATTTAAAAAAAATACCTACCAGTAACTTAATCACTAAAGATTTCAATTTACTTATTCAGTGAGTATTTTATTATCCCGTGTCACTTTTTAGATAATCATAAGAATTCATGATTCACCTTGATTTGCCCAATGTTATTGTATAATGTTGCAGACTTTTGAGTCCGGTCCCATATTGTAATTCGTGAATTCGAAAAACCGATTCAATGATCAGTAGCTGCAATCCTTGATTATCTTGAGAAATACAACCCCAAAAGTGATTTTTGATAATGCCAAATCCTTCTAGCAGTACTGTTGCACCTATCATGATGATGATGATATGATTTTTATGGCACTGACTGAGATGCCTTGCGGCCGTTATACCTCTGTTGGGCATTTGGGAACATGGGAGTCCGTAACTTAGATAAGTGAGGGAAGTTTGAATTAGGGGAGGAGTAGGGGGATTTTCTTTTTTGCAGATTAGACTAGTTTTTTGATGGATTTGAGGTAGTTAGTTATCAGGAACGATTCTTTGGAGGCGGGGGAGTATAGTAATTTGATATGGTTGAAGGAATTGATATGGAGTTTTCTCAGAGCTTTGACGAGAGTCGTGCGTTCTCCAGTATACAAGGGGCAGTACCAGAGCACGTGAGCAAGAGATTCTATTTGATTGCATGAGCAGAGGGGGGAGGTAACGATATTTTTCCTGTATAGGCTTTGATTTAAATTAAAGTGATTCGATCTTAATCTGGAGATGGTAGAAATTTGGGGTCTAAAAATATCAAGGTTTTGAAACGAGGGAGGGTGCCAGCCAGAGTAGTACCTTTGGAAATATTCTTTCCCTCTATTTAAATTGGAGGCTTGAAGACGAAAGAAATTGGAGGCACGAGTTTTCATTTGATTTGTGATAGAAGCTTTAAAGTCGGAGTGAGGGATGGGAGTGTTAAAGTTTTCACCGTTTTTAATGGCATCCTTGGCGAGCGAGTCAACTCTCTCGTTTCCGGAGATGCCAGTGTGGGAAGGGATCTAGATAAAAGAGGTTTGATAGTTGTTGAGGGATAGGAGTGACCAGAGCTCGAGGATCTGGTAGATGATGTGGGAGGAGGATTTGGGAGAGAAGTTGGCGAGGGCGGAGAGGACGCTCAGGGAGTCACTCAAAATTGGAGCCTTCTGTAAATTGCGCTGGCGTATTTCATCCAGGGCAGTGAGAATTGCGAGGGCTTCGGCGGTGAAGATTGAGGCATATGATGAGATTTGTCTCTTTATGTGAACGTTCAGCGTAGGGATGAATACGGCGAAGCCAACAAAAAGGCCGTCAAGGGATTTGGATCCATCTGTAAAAATTTGAGTGTGGAGGTCTAGGTTCTCGGACCGGAGTTCATCCAGGAGCGAGGCGTCAGCATCAGTACAATGTTTGATCTTTTCCCCTAAGGAGGTGTTGATTGGAGGAGTAGAGTTGATGAGGCTGAAAGGGAATTTGAATGGAACTGGATGGGGATGGGAGTGAATTTTGGGTCGATGTTTAAGGAGTCTTTTGTATGACTGGAAAACAGGGAAACCGGTTCGTATATTGTGCACATTCGTGTTCTTTTTCTCTAAAATGTTGAGGAGCGTCGAGAGTTTTTCCAGGAGGAGATGTTGGGAGATGGAGAACGTGCGCATTATATAACGGTCAGATAATTGAGAGATTCTGTGAGAAAGCGAGGGGGGGGGGGGGGTCTGAGCCCTCTGCCAGCATGACGTTTGTGGGGGTGGAGTTGCGGAAGCCGATAGCAAGCCTTATTGCGGCATATTGAAGTTTATTCAATTTATCGAAGTCAGAATAGTTTGAGTAGCGTAAGATATGGCTGCCATATTCTATGCAGCTGCGGAGAGGCCCACGGTAGAAGATGAGGAGAATACGAGGGTCAGCACCATAGTGGGTGTTTCGTAGGGATTTCATAAGAGTGATAATCTTGGTTCCTTTCTGGGTCACAGCTTTAATGTGGTTGGAGAAGGTTAGCCTATAATCAAGGGTGATACCAAGAAATTTGGTGAATTCTTCAGCAATGACGGGAAAGTTGTTGATGTTTACGGAGTGTTTAGGGGGGTTGAAGTGTTTTTTGGAAAAGATAATAAGGTGGGATTTTTCAGGTGAGATTTCAAGTCGTTTTCTATTTAGAAATCTCGCGACTTTATTGACTGCCTTTTCCACCGAGGAAAGGGAGAGTTCGAGGTCGCGGTTGCGGGAGTAAATGGCTAGGTCATCAGTGAATGATATGGAGTCGGCGCCGAGGTCATGAAGTGACGGGATGTTAGCAAGGTAAATGTTGAATAGGATGGGGCTGAGGACAGAGCCTTGACCTGTACCTATATTAGTTGGAAAGGGACCCTCAAGGTTGCTCTGAATCACGAAGAATAGTTGGCGGTATGTTAGGAGGAAGTGGATGAAGTTGGCGATTTTCAGAGGGATGCCTATGCGAGCTAAGTCTTCATAAAGTGCGGAGGGATCTACGAAGGCCCCTTTAATGTCTACGAAGACGCAACGGGTAAACTGGTTGGAGGCAAACCCTGTGAGTATCTCTGAGGTGAGGATCGATAGGGTGTCAGCGCAAGAACGCGCTTTTCCGAAACCAAATTGGGAGTTGGGGAAGGATATTTTGGGTCTCGAGCCACCATGTGAGCCTATTGGATACAATTTTCTCACAAAGCTTGAGGAAGCAGGAGGGAAGAGCGATAGGGCGGAACTTATTGCTGGAAGGTTTAGGGAGGAGGTAGATGAGAAAATGCCTCCAGGATTCCGGGAATTGGCCACTGTTGAGAAGATTGTTAAAGATGTCAAGGAGGAGGCACTTATACTCTGGGGGGAGTTTGCTAATTATAGCATAGTCCACCCTATCGAGTCGCGGGGAGGAGTGTTTTTCCATGGATTCGAGGGCCTTGTCAAATTCTTGAGCGGAGAATTCTTTTTCAAGAAAAGGATTGGATTCAAATGGGAGGATGGGCGGTAGAGGAGGGATGTAATCCGAGGGAAGGTCAGGGCAAAAGTCGGCAATAAACTGTCTCATTTTAACAGCCGACTCATTATCTTGTTTGGTAAGTTGGTTGGAGCTGTGGTTGTACCGATTTTTAAGCCCATCCCTTAATTTTTTCGTTTCTAAGTGTGATTTTAGTGAGGGCAGATTGTTTTTTCATGGAGATGTAGTTTTCATCAGTGATAAATTTCCTAAATGTGGTGGTGGCTTTCCTTCTCAGGGCTACTGCTTCCGAGCAGGCCTCATTCCACCATGGAGCTGGTGGATAAACCTTTCTTGGTTTCTGAGTTGGATTGGTGTGAGGGGGGATCGGGGTGTTTGGGCGGTTTCTAGATTTGGACTTATTTTGTGTTGCGGAAGAAACGGCTGTCATGATTCGAGTAATAAAAGTTTCATACTTAGTTTGAGGAGGGTCATCACAAGGAATGTTCTTCAGAGATTTAAGATTCTCTGTGAGAGATTCTGTGAAGAGATCCCAGTCTATCTTGGATTTGTTAATTCTATGGGAGAAAGGTCTAGAGTAGGTGGGAGGGCTATTTATAGAAGTTTCTATTGGGTAGTGGTAACTGCCCATATGGTCAGTGAGGACTTTCCACGATGATTGGAGGGCAATATTGGAAGAGGCTAGTGTGAGATCGACACAGGATGGAGGACCATGTGGAGGGGAGATTCTAGTTGGAGAACTGTCATTTAGGGGAAGAAGGGTAGATTGAGTGAAGGCATCAATCAGATTTGAACCTGAATCGCAGGAGGTGACGCTGCCTCAGAGTTCTGAGTGACAGTTAAAGTCACCGCCAATGATAGTGGCATAGGAGTTCGCGGAAAAGCTGAGAAGATCAGACCATTCGCGAGTTGTGACACGAGTCTGCGGTTTTTTGTAGAGAGAGATGACGGCAAAGTCGCCATGGGTGGTTGGGATGTTGGCACCAGTTAAATAAAGATTGGGGGAGATTCGATCGAGATTTTGGATACGCGAATAGTTAATTGAGTTTCTAATGTCAAGTGCCTAGTTGGTCTGTGGAATCGACTCTGATTAAGTTAAAGCCTGGTAGGGAGATTAATTGGTTATCTGGTTTCAGCCAGGTTTCGGAAAGGAGGATGAGGTCGTATTTGTGTGAAACGTTTCGGAGTTCTCCTATTTTGGGTTTGAGGCTTCGGCAATTCCATTGGAGAAGGCGAAGTGGTGAGGTGTCGGGGTGTGGATTTTTGGAATTATCCATTTTGGGGCGTTGATGAGGGAGTTGGGGTGTTAGTTGAGATCGGAGAGTGGAGAGTTTGATGAGGAGCTGGACGGTAGAATATACGAGTTGCGCTGCTTGAGGGGGAGGGTTGAATTAGGAGAGGGTGTTGAATCGAGTTGGAGGAGTGGGAGATTGGGTTGAGGTGGTCAGAGAGTCCGAAACATTCGACTAGCGAGCTCAGTTTTGATAGGAAGATGTCCAGGAACATTTTAATCTGATTCATCATAGGGAGGATGTTTTGGGGGAGAGGTGATGGGGTGGTGTTGGGGCAAGAGAGTGAGGTAATGGGAACGTGAGGAGCGCTTCCAGACTTTAGGGGGGGAGTCAAGTTAGTGTAATTTGCGCCGTTGGGCGAGATTAGTAGGTGACTGTAGTCCGGTGGGGGTCGATGTTGAGGGGGATGAGTTTTATTGGGGGGTTTGTGGGTCGTGTGGGTGTAAGAGTGATGTGATGAGGGAGTGTTTGGGGCGGAAGGGGTAAAGGGAGGGGCGAGTTGGGAGGAGAAGGGATCCTGGTAAGGGAAGGTTGGGAGTTGGATGAAACTCATGCCTGAGTTAGCCGATATTGAGTGTGAGATGGTCCTGGTTTGGCTGGGATAGGCGGGAATGATGATTTTGTGAGGTTGACGCCGGGGGGGCGGGGAGGGGAGGTGAGTTGTTGGTGGGGAGAAGGGTGGTGGAGTTGCTGTTGGTGTGTTTAGATGTGAGGATTTGACGTGCTTCTACTTAGGAAATTCCATTAGAGCCGGCGAATTCGTGGGTTCGGCGTTGGAAATGAAGAATGGGGCAGTCATTACTGTTAGAAGTGTGTTGGCCTTTGCAGTTGATGCACTTAGGGATTTCTGCTGCTTTTGGGCAGTCTGCGTTGGGGTGGTCCATCATGGAGCAGTGGTTGCAAGTTTTGAGACTTCGGCAGTATTGCTTAGTGTCCAAAGCGAAGGCAGTTGGAGCATCTCTTTACCTGCGATACAAAAGGGAGGACATCGAATCTGACGTTATATAGGGAGACTTGGGGGGGGGGGGGGGGGGGGGAGAATCTGACCGTCAAATTTTATTAGGATGGTGGTGGACTGGGCTATTCTTCTTTGATCTTCAGAGGTTTTGATGAATCGGTTGCAGCGAGAGATCTCAATGATGGGGACAGAACAGAAGAGGGCAGCCTTGAGATCATCGATGGAGAGATTAAGGGGTACTCCCTTGATCAGACCTTGACGTGAGAGATTGAAATCGGGAATGTAGGCGATGTTTTGGGTTTTGAAGAAAGGGTAGTCCATGACGGCGTTGGCTTGCCTTGCAGTGTGGAAAGGAACTAAGATCGACTGACCAATTTTCCTGGTTTCTCCGAAGGTATCACCCAGGTTGCCTTCTTTTAAGATTTTACAGATAGTTTTGGACAGGTGGATGCTGTGGAGATGCTTGGCATCAGGTAGAGAGTGATCCGATTGGAAGAGAACTTCATACGCTCTGTTGTTAGAATTGAGAGGAAATCGATTTGTTTGAAGATTAGCAGGGATGGGTGGACGAGGACGAGGGGTAGGTGCTACATTGCTAGTACCTGGGGGGAGAGTTTGGGAGTCAAGGGAAGTGAAGGTGGCTGGACCTGCGAGAGAGGGATGGGGGTAGTGAATGTGGTTAATGGAAGGCGGGGG
>NW_011887877.1:202424-206277 GCF_000806365.1 Fopius arisanus | reverse complement strand
GGGGGGATTTATGTTGGACTGTACTTGGTTTGGAGGGCGAGACATCTGGGTCTACATCATCTTCATCTACGTCTCGAAGAGACCTGTTGCCGAACACGCTTTTGGCTTGGGTTTGTGGATTGATCGACATGAGGTATTCATCATCAAGGTTAGTTAGAGGGGAGGTGACTGAACTGGCTGGCGAAAGGTTATCGAAGTTTTTTAGGGTGTTGAAAGAAGAGTTGAATACATGAGAGTAGGGAATATGATTAGAGAGGTTATGCTCTATGTACTCTGAACGCCTGGAAGCACAGAGGAGGGCATTGGTCTCGTCTTGGCTCGGGATGAGATTTGAGTTGAACTCCAGGGATGATGAGAAAGGGGATGGGGGGCCTTGGGGAAGGTAGGGATTGATGTGGGACATGAGAGGTGAGGGGGTTGTTTTTGGAGATGCGGTATTTCCATTATCATCATCATATTTAGTATCACTGCTGTTGTGGTTGCGATTAATATCTGCTGGTTGATGTGAGTCTTGCCCATCGGGCAGGGTGATTAGAGCAATGTGATCTTCTTTGTTCATCATAGTGGTGGTATGAGGGCGAGGGGAAATGGACAAGCCGGCACGTGGCACGGCTATCCCGGAGAGTTGCAATGCAGAGGTTATGGTAGGCGTGCGACTTGGTTCACACGAAATTTTGCAGAAAAAGTTTATTTCTTCAGCCTATAATAAGCCGGAAATCACGACACGCAGCTAAGGGAAGCTAAAATTTGTGAACGTGACTAGTTTACGTGCCAGGAACTGGTAAAAATAAACAGAGAAAAAGTAAATCCAACGAGGCAGAACACGCGCACTACATGTGATCACTGTGATGGCGTGAGGCCAAGTTCTCCTGTTGCACCTATATATGAGCTCGAAAAGCAAATGGTGGCAAAGGAGACTTAGGAATGATTAGCATAACCAGTATTGTAAAAAGGGTAAAATTCGCTCTTCAACGATAAAGAAACTGTTATTTACATTCTACAAACGATTTGCCATTAATAGTAAGAAGACGAAATTGAGATACTCTATTTTTCTTGACCTTTGTCGGCTAATACACTACAGAGGGGAGCGGGTAGCCTATGTCAAATGGTCAAATATATGATTCATTGAAAAATATGCACCCTAAAACGATCATAATTACAGAGTCGGATTCTATAAAGCATTTAGAATTGAATGGAAAAAAAATCAAAGTAATGAATTTTTTAAAGTTTTGTCGGTTAATTTCACGGGCTATTTTGATTAATGAATTAAAAAAGAATAATTAACTCTTAAACGTTAAAAACGGGTGTACAATAACTTGCTCACGGATTACAAACTATTCTATAACTTTTTGTTTTCGAAAATCGTTTTTTGCGGCTAAGAGGATACTGCTGGCTTTAACAGTTTGCTCCTATATAACTGGCAGCTGCTTCAAAATGAAAAATTACAAATGAAGGGGCAGTGCCTTCACAAAATCATCATTTCGTGTCATTCAGTACGTCGTCGCCTTCTGGCGAGGGAAAAACGCATTTTTGGTGAGAATAGCTTCCAAGGGAAGGGAGTTCAAGAGAGATTAGAAATATAGACTTTAAATTGATTCGATATATTTTATTCTGAAAAAAAATTCATCATTTTCATCAGTTTCTGTTTATAATGATTTTAAAGAAAAATTTCACAGTCATAAATTGACTTTTTGTTGTAATTATCATTATTCAGGTAGAAAAAAGTCGTCGGCAGGTCATCTAACAATGTTTGCCGCTATGCTTATTGACGATGGGATATTAGATATTCGAAATCACAAATTAAATATTAAATATTAAACATAACCTATTAAGTATTAAACATCGGACACCACATAGCAGATATTAGACATCTGACATCATATACCAGATATGAAAGATTACATATTAGCCTGCCGCTCCCTCCCCAATTATCCGATCCAAAAATTGGACACCAAGTATCACCAGCATACCGCCAATACCATTAGCCAGCGCCATTACCAACCGAGAGCGCAGTAGAAACCGACCTTACCCCGCAACTTCACTGAGTTTTGGGAGATGGGAGATGGGTAACCTCAGTTAGGCTCGGAGCTGTAGCCATAAAATTATTAAGGTTCCAATTACAACGGACCTAACGTGATTACAAGAGTTGTCGGATATTTGTGTAGTGGGGGTAACAGAGCGATGGCACATGCGCGTGATTGAAATGTGAGGCCAAAATGGTTTGAATTTTTATGCACGTGTTTGGACATTTATTTTTTGCTTTTTGATTTAAAAAAATGGAATTATTAGATGATGGTTTAGATTCAATATTCATCGTTAAAAAAGAAAGTGGGATGTTCGTGAACTTAAGAAAAAAATATTTCAACGTTAATGAAAGATTAAAGGACGCCGATCATTTTTTGAGTGTGAGAAATTTATTAATTTCAATTTGGCATCGGGAGCGGGAGCTATAGAAATGAAAAGTTGTAAAATGCATGTTAAGTCAGGTGTATTAACAAAGTGGTAATATTCACTAATTGTTTTTCAGACGATATTTCAATTATAATTTCACAATTACTTCAAGAAATCTATCAAAGGTACGAAATCATTTTTTATATAGACCAGTAACGAATCAAAAGCATAACAACAAAAAAAAACAATAATTGAAAAAATATTTCCATTAGAGAAATAGAAAATTTTTCGATTTCATTTTTCGCACCACCAAGTTTCTGCCGAATATCCCCACTACTCTTGCCTACGCGCAGGGCATCATAGGCCTGAGGGGGGTGCAGCCATAAACTTTATGGCTTAGGACAATTTGGCCTAATGGAGGCCGGGAGCTGAAGTAGCTCCGAGAGCTGAGGGTGCCCACGGCTGGTCTAGAAGACCGAGCCCTGCATGACAATTGATCGAAATTCGCCGAGAATCTCTGGCCATTTTGATCAGTGCATTTTTAGCTCTTTCTCTCTCGGATTAATTTCAATCTTATCATTTTATTACAATTTTAAATGATTCCATTATGCACTTAATTATTTGGCTAGATTTCGAATTTTTAGCTTCGCGACTTTGAATTCTTTTCAGTGTTAGTGTCGTCCTAATGTGTGATTTTCTCGACATCGAATTTTAGCATAGTTCCATTGATTGAAATTCTCGTACCCTCGGGATTATTTGTTTGAAAATTATATTCGTCTTGCTCTCATTGTTAAGATGACGACTTATGAATTTTTGCATTACTGTAATTTCGAGTCTTTGAATTTATTTTAACATTTTCTTACAAAAATTCTTGATTAAATTTTGACTTTCCCTGACTTGTAATAATATTTGACTAATGCTGAGTTCCTCTGAATTCATTTATATAGTTATTCATTTTTTTGGTAAAATAATAGACTTCAGAAAAATCGTTGTATTAACATAACTAGACGACAGTGATTTTTCTAAATTAAATTTATATAATTAAAGTGATTAACTTTCCAAATTAATTATAATTTACAATTATGGTTAGTGACGCAAATAATTATTATCCAAGGAGAATTTAATATTTATTCTTTGTCTAGTTTTTAATTGCATCGAGTTTTTTGGATTTATTAAAGATTACTGATCTCTCCGATAATTTACGTACTAAATTATTTATCTGAATATCCTAGTCGCATCTCGGGTCTCTCTAAACCCCTTGACTGGGGTGCGGAGAGCGCGGTTGAGCCACCAACCGAGCGCGTCTCCGGGTGGTGGATAGGAGGACGGCCGGGCGGATTAACCACCTCGGCGGAGGCCGGGACAGAAATGTCTCGAACTCTGCACGTGGTTGGCTAAAAACCAGGTTAATGGGGAACATAAGGCCGAACGAAACGTGGGAAACCACAAGGGAAGCCGAAAA
>NW_011887877.1:176232-197874 GCF_000806365.1 Fopius arisanus | reverse complement strand
TCAGGCTCCTCACTGGACATGGTAGGTTTAAGACACACTGCAAAAACATGGGTATCGAAAGCGATGCCCGCTGCAGACTATGCCATGAGGCAGACGAGGACAGCGTGCACATACTTTGTAGCTGCCCTGCACTGGCTACAACAAGGCTTAATTGCTGGGGAACCGCCTTCCCTAGCATCAGCTATGTAGCGGATCTAGACGCCGGGAATTTACTAAAACTGGTGAGAAAAGCTGGCCTAGAATTATAGGGATCAGAAGGACGACGGAGCCACAATAGCCCAGTAGGGGTTCGGTGACAAGAGGGCAGCAAATGCCTATCCGTATCTTTAACCATAACCATAACATAACCATCCTAGTCGCATATGCTTCCACCTTCTTGGATATTTAAATCTCTATCTAAAGCGCTGCTAGACAATAGAGGCTGGAAGCGGAGAAAGATTTTGAAGGTTATTAAATGACCCGGCGACTAACATTTCATTTTCTGATTTTGTTTTGAGATTGGAGGTGCTAGAGGATAAAGTAAAAATGAGAATACCGTGATTCTCTCAAAATTACATCGCTACATCGCGGGGCTAGTTGTCCTCAAGCCTCTTTGGTGTGTCTGAATGAACTCCATACATGTTTGTTACAACCCAAGGAAGGTAATAAGGGTTCGGGAATAGGTAATAAATGGAGAAATGAATGACTCATTGTGTTTGGTTGGTAGAATTTTATGGGTATATTTTGTTTCCTTTTTAACGCTCATATTTTTTTCTCATTGCGAAGATTCATATAATTACACAATTCTATCAACTTCGAGCATCTCGGCTAGTTTACTTATATTCTTTTCATTTCGTAAATATATTCGTATTTGTTCATCTCTGTCCTTACAAAATAAGACATGAGAAGTGACTGTTGTTAATAGTATGAGCGAAAATTGTGAAATTGCGACATAAAAATGTCTCCCAGTCCTTTAATCGCTTTTTTTCGATTTATTCTGCATTCAATACATGTATTCGTGTGTCACATCCATGTTTTCATGCTGTGAAAATAATTATGTGTAAAAATTAAGGAAATTAATAACACAAATTTTAAATCGTCTCGCATGCTTCGTATCTCCTACTATTCGCAGTTAACACAATCACACAAGAGTAGTTTGACTACTGCAGTTTAATCAATTTTTGAAAATTCCTTATGTTTTTCAAGAATCGACAACATGAATTACAAAACTCAATCAGTTTTACACTTTGAAGCAATTCGTTGATTTTAATTTTGGAAATACTATAGAATATCTCAAAATTTATCTTAACGGATCTTATTATGGTGGGTCTTCTTTTCGAGAAGTTTCACCAAGCGATCAAGTCCAGGAATCACTCGGTAATACCTGTTACTCCTGCGCTGTGCTCATGAGTGCCTTATTCTAAGTGACACACGAAATTGAATTCGAATTTATTCTCAGCGTTTCTTTCTTAACCTTTCCGCCAAACAAACGCTAGACACAGGTATTCGTTTTCCATCATAATATTTATTTTCTAAATCACAACCACCGGAGTATTTTGTTTCTGGTAATCTATTTTACTCCTTTTAGGGGAGATTTGTTAAATATGCTTATACCATTTTTGGTTTTCTGAATGGTAATTTCATATAATTCATCATACCCTCATCGCAAGAATATATAAATATAATCTCTATATTAATAATGTTAAAGTTAACGTAGGGCGACCAAGCCCACTTTCAATCTATTACTCTCGCAGAGTCATTGGCTAACTTCCGTTTGAAAAATGAACGTGAATGGATTTTGTGATTGTTATAATTACACTAAGGAAACATTCGTTGCACACTAATTGGTCTTCAAGAAATGATAAACCGTTTTTATGCAGGGAAGATCTGTTAATTTGAAAGTTGCCTTCTTTTTCTATAATACAAAAACATTATATATATGCATTGCAATCTTCAACGTCAATATGTTACCATAATTGAATCTAAATTGTCACAGTAGTTATTTATAAAATATGCACAGCATACACTGAAAGATGATTAGATGGTAAATGCGATTCCAAAAGAGTTGTACACCAATGTAGAATAAAAATAATGAACGAAAAAGTGCAGTATGTTACAGCTAGGTTGACTGTATGCAATGTTAACGTTGGGAATTCAAATTTCAAGGACATCTGCTCGATGCGGTACTGCACACCTACATAAGCACGCATGTAGCAACAGTTCCATTATTGTGAATGAAACTAATGCGGCTGGACAGATAAGATATTTCCAATAAATTCAATTATAACACCGCATTCCTTCTTTTCCAATCCGGCATAATATTTACATGGAGACAAGAATCACATGATGATAACAATTCAGATACTCAGAAAACAAACGAAGGTAAAGGTATTCAAAACTGGAAGTCTTGAAGAACATGAAGACAACGAAAGGTCAAATTAAAATAATAATGTTCATGAAAAAGGTCAAGAAGTGCCAGGTATTTCAATTGGAAAACTAAAATTCTGAAACTTTCATAATATGCATAGTGTCTTGATGGAAATGTGAGGATCAGAGGAGAAACTGAAGATGAAACACAGTTGAATGAAAAACATACTGAAGTGACAAATTACATTTTCGTCATATCTATATGGAAAGTTTCAATGAAAAATCATTGAAACCTGAATTTTTTCCAATGAAAACCATTCTTATCTTCTCAGCCGTGAAGAACAAGAGGAAAGAAGAGAGAAAAACAACAAGGAGGGAAATACATCGATAAATAGTCCTGAGGTAAACTCTGCTGTCCCTGAAATTGCTTAACCCTTCCCTCTGCTATCGCTGCTGACGCGACGACTGAGTGATATTTAAGGATGTATTGTCGCGAGCGTAACGTGCGGGGTAAGCTGAAAGGGAAGGTTAGGATTTTCGTAAGGGTTTCAATCGCTGAACACGAAAAAATGAAATTTTGATTTCTTTAATCAAAGGTATAATTAGCCGTCTGTGTAGAATCATAATTTCCGACTATTATAAAAAAAATCAGCTTAAACAAACGAAAAATATTAATTTTATAGTTATTCGAAAACAGAAATATGCTGGGTAACAGCCACAACGCCGCGTAATAAAAAGCTTGTAGTGGCACAAGTTGGTAGCATAGGCTCACTACGCTCCACTAACCTGTTTATGACTGCCCAAGTCCACGTTCGTCATACGACCACATAAACATTGTTAATTTGTGTTAAAAAGAATACATAAAAGTGAATTTTTAAGTGCTTTCCAACAGTAATAGAATCAGGGATTAATAATATCATATTTTGCCGATATATCGTTGATAAATACTAAATAAAAAGTTCTGTCATCCATCTATCTTCACCTTGTCACCTTGTCACCTCATCTACATGTGCTTCAAAATCATGTATTACTGGAAAGGGAATCGTGCCACGTGAAAAGTCTATTTAAAAAGACAACAACAGAGGCTTCGACTCAGCAATAGAAAAAATGAACCACCATAAAAAAAATGACCAAGTGAGTATGAGTGTCCAAGAAAGTGAAGCGCAGCTGAGTATAGCAAGGCTGAATGGGAATGGAAGGCAACGGAGGGAACAATCGGTCGTGAAAGACTCACAGGATGAATGGCAAGAAGAGCCAGTGGAAAATTTGTTAGAAACGTGTAAAGAGGCACGTGTAAAGAGACATTATCCTTCCGATACATCTATAGAGAAGTACGTCGAGGATTGCCTTCTATACTAACTATTCGTTGTCATCAGTGCTTATTGCTGAACGAGGTAAAAACAAGTAAAACCCATTCCACAGGAGATCGACGTTTTAACCGATTCGATGTGAATTCCAAGAGCCGTATAGGTAAAAAATCCGCTCTATTATTAGACAGACCTGAATATTAATTACTCTAGCATTATCCATGAAGCTTATTAAATTTAATCAATTATTCAGGAGCTCTCCACTGTGGCTTGGGTTGGACCCAATTGAATAAGTTTTTTGCACTGCTAAATATACCGTGTTACAACTTCCATGCATTCAAAACTCATGAGAATGAAGTTGGTGTAGTCGCAGTTGAAGTGGCAAAACTCAGCTATGGGAGTGCAACTGAGGTAGAAAAGCAGATGACTTTGGAGCAAGCCGAAGACTTGGCAAAATCTCTGTAATTAACGTTATATAATTTACCAATTTTCTGGTGGAAAGAGCAATGGCTCAGTTTACCTTAATTTAGTGGACAATATGGTAATATTTTTTTTCACTATTTATATAGAATTTTAGTTTTTAAAAATGATTCAAAACTATTTGCAAGTCACTTCAGACTATCTATGGAAGGTTTTTTTACATTATTTATAAATGATGTCAAAGTATCTCCGATTCATTATCTCAATTTTCACTACTTTTTCCTATTATTTACCACAGATTTTAATTTTCTTCCTCTAGTCCTCCCAAGAAAATTCAATCAATTGTCCAATAAGATGCTGGGATGCTTTTCTAACGAGTATTGTCCATTATTTTTTAAGATGAAAACTATTAATCTTTTCTCCTGGCGTTAGCAGGATGGACGGTCTCTATTCATATTAACGTTAGTGTTAACTGAGAAAATTATGCACACATAATTGCGCACAATGTAGAAGTTGGTGTCATGATTGGTGATGGTGACAGTTCCACCATC
Organism: Fopius arisanus; assembly: GCF_000806365.1. Lineage (NCBI taxonomy): Eukaryota > Metazoa > Arthropoda > Insecta > Hymenoptera > Braconidae > Fopius > Fopius arisanus. The sequence continues at coordinate 193,250 of NW_011887877.1, read as the reverse complement.
GCGGCCTGCCGCGAAGCTAGCGACCATCCTATTCTCAAACAATGCGGCAGGAATCATGCTGGGTGAGGTGTTAAAAAGTAGCTCTACAAATCGATAGGAATCACAAGGAGTTGAATACTGACGTGATTACTTATCTCCATAGGTGTTTTACATACGCTCCCACCCAGAATGTTGTGAATAGCGAAGGGCTTGCGAGCGTTACTCGTTGTATTCCCCATCACGTTTTCAATGACCATAGTATGCTATTCGGACGATAAGGAAAATTATGAGCTTCGTACGAGTCCTGGTGGATTCCGCAGTGAGAAATTATTCGAGGGGCTTAAAAAAATTTTCCATAAATTTGCTGATAATGTCGAAAAATTTTCTCTTGGGGCCTCTAGTAATAGGAACGAGATTTTAAATACTACCATGGATAGCAAAGCACGAAAGTCTCATTGCTATAGCATGACCGCATCAGCAGACTGCAGGTTCGCATGCTAGGTGGGACCAAAAAATGTAGGGAAATTTTCACCCAAGTTATTGGCGAGAAAATTTACCTATAGCCAGGAAAACAGCACTTTCGTCATATCGCAAGAACCGATAGGTTGCTTTTACATCGGAGAAAGATAATGAGTACCAGAGACTTTAAGAAACGCTGAATCCACCGCAAAAAAGTTCGTAGTGCAATACGACATCTGCAAGAGAATCATGAGGGTATGACCTATGAAAGTAATTGCGGATTACTGACACAGTCAGTCAAACCTGGTGATGATAACAATGAGGTCATTGAGGAGAATGAATGAATGAGTCTCTCATGGAGCCGAAGGCATTCACTTTTTTCAACAAAAATTTGACAACATAATGATTCCTCGATTTCAAAGGAAAACCATCCAGAAAATTATAGATTATCTCGCTGACATTTCCAGAAAATAGATACCAAATATTTTCATTTTATTATGAGTTCTGTTGTACGATTATTTATACTGAGTTAATAATGTTGAATATACAGTTTTTCTCAATCTTATTAATATTCTTTCACTGACCTCTGTGTTTATTACTCTTTGATTGATTTGAATTATTCAATACTAGAAATAATTCGTGTGGTTTGGTGTATAGTACATATTTGAATTCGGTGCACGCGCATCCTCGTTGAACTGATTATATGAAACGTTGCCGAACTCTCCAGTTGCGCGCGTAGAAATTACTGTCGACCGTGAATTTGTACTCATTTTTAAAATATTTAACGCAAATTATTGATTTGATTGACCAAAAAAATGTAGCGGTTTTTCTGTTGGACTATTATTCATTGACATACGAAGTTTCATTGAGCTGCATCCATTTTTCTGATTCTTCAATAGGTTTTTATGAATGCCCATAAGAGCACGGATTAATCAGACATTTTATAAAAAATTATAACTTGTGAACAGTCTTTGCAACTTATTTAAAATTTTGCATATGGTTTCGTACGTACCTTATAAAAATGTTTGATTAACTTCCTACATTTCCTTCCATCTCTCGAAATGTCGGCAATACATCCTTAATTCAATATTTGGAGTAGCTACAGAAGGGTAGCGGCGGATAAGTCACTCGTCGTGTTCGATCAGCGATGGTAGATGGTCGAGAGAGGTGAATTCAGAGTTTTAGTGAAGGGCTCAGGACTATTAGATAAATTCATCTTTCTGTGTGTCCATTGTCTTTAAATTTGCTAACATGTGGTGTCTTAGGTGCCGACACACCGTCACGTCCTCGCCGGGGCCTTGGATAACGCGAAGAGCAGTGTATTAAACGTCATATCTCCCACACTAATTGTTTCCGGATAAAACGGTGACAAAATCCTTAATCTGCGGACGGAAACCCACCCGACCAAATAGAAAACATCCAGAATGGCTTAGTGGACCTGAACTAAACATTTACCTTCAATTATGTAACAACATTAAGTGAAAAAGAAGTATTGGTTCGATGACGTAAAAGACTAAAGCCTAACTCTTTAAAATGTGCACTATGCATCGACGCCTGGATGTACAATTGACTTTTTGTGAATCACACGAATCAAGCAAGAGCCACCCATGGGATCATACACACATATATTAATGTACGTCACACAACAATCAGAAATTGTGGACAGAAATCGAATCTCGCGTTTGTTAATGATTATAGGAAGCCAGTACGGGCTGATTGCATAAAATGGAAAAATAAAATATAATATGACGAGGCGATAATTGCTGTCCTCCCACTGCCCCCTAAAACGATGTTGTTTTTCTTTTTAGTTTTAAGTTAGTTGTAAGGTTATATATATGTCATATATACTGCCACCATTGGGTAACCCACTCCCTAGCTGTTCCTTCCTCCCACCCCGTTACCCCGCCCAACATGACCGATAATCGGGGAAGAAGACGAACGAGTGATGAGCATCATCACTTGTGTAACAGCTGCCCCGTGCACATAATATAACCGTAAATAAAGGAATAGATTGAGAGATAAGTGAGAGGAGAGTTTTTTGGAAGGAAGTAAAATAGTGTAAAACAAGTATGGAAGGAGCTGGGAAATCCAGGAGCGGAGAGAGAGAGAGAAACGAGGAAGGAAGGAAGGGTTGTGAGAGGAAAAGGAGAATTGTAATACGAGCGGAGTGCCCGGAGGATTTGTACGGCGTCAGAGAAAATTGGCGGCCATTAATCTGAGTACCCACCAGTTAATTCCCTGCCCCAACGAGTTCCCCCTTAATTTAATATCCCCCCCCCCCCCCCCCCCAACGGTGAGCCTCAGACTTCAGTCTGTGTTATCCTTGGAATTTCTTTTATTCAGATTATTATTATTACGTAACGTGTGAATTCTCGGTGAAGCCCCCTAATTCCGCTGTTTTTCTTTTCACAATTGGACCCCGTAACTTCTCCCCCGTTTGCTGTATCATTAACTTCCCCACTTTGCTATTGTTTTCACATTTTTATTCACTGCGTTGCCGCAACTTGGCTGGCCTTACCCTTCCCCTAGTATTTTATTAAAAGGCCCAGAGTAATGAAATACCACTGTTTCATTTTAGTTGTGGTTTCGTTCTATTAACGTGTATCAATGAGAAGCTTGAAATATATTTTCTATTTGTATCGAGTATTTCATTCCCTCCTTTTCTGGTTTTTTCCTTATATTTTCAGGCCCTCCCTTAAATTTAGTCATTATCGAAAAAACTTCCTGTCTTCGGCGGGAATTTTCCAGGCGGATTCTCCGGCGAAGGTCACAATACGATTACCTGGTGGAGTATGTAAATGACGTTGAGAATATTACTGAACAATATCGGAAAGTTTAAAGCGTAGCAATGGTAGAAAAATAAATAAATTATTGTGAAATTTGCCAGACAAAAACAGATTCCATATATCTATTCTCTGTTCGAGAATTGTATTAAGATGCTCGGAACTGCGTTATCGTTCGCTGATACACAGAATAATAGAGGCAAAGGATATTGATATAGTTGAGAAAGATATTCAATGCATTAGATTCAGGAAATTAAAAAAATGATAAAATCAAAAAATGTTTCATGGAAGTACACGGGAAGATTTTAATAAGAAAAATTACGACGTAAAAATCACGAATTGGAATCGTAGAAAAAAGAGAAAGAAAATTTCGATGTACATATTTTTTAAGATTGTTTTTAGGATCTGAATAAATGGAATAAGGGCGAATGTAATTACTTTCCTCAATTTTACGATTTAAATTTGATTTCTTTTTTCTATAGCTGAAATAAATCGAATACTATGTTCATTCCATTATGTTGCAGTAATAATGTAAAATAAATCCATGTTTTTATCGGTTATTCAATAACAGAATAACATAAATTTTCAATTAACCGAAATTGATAATTTATTGACAATTTTTGTTTTTTACAGAAAAGGAGGGATAAAAAATTTACAGCCAAGATATTAACTGCTGCAGCGATCTTGGATTTTTACATGCGAAATTTTCATTTTTACGATGTGAACTCACAAAATATCAAATCAGCGAGTGATGTTTACAACTGGGGTATAAGGAAAATAAACTAAAGGCTCCATGCTCGCATCTTTTGTTTCACGGCAAGCCATCACAGTTGGCTTTTCTATGCTAAAAAAGAAGAGAGTTCTGGAACGAAATTTGAATTTCTAATATTCTATGATGACATAATTCTCTGGAATTGACTTCATTTTTCTTCTAACCCAATTGGAAATTTTCTTCGTCAATGTAATAAAAAAAAGGAATTGATTTGGCTATGATTTTTATTTTCAAATTACGATTGACAATCGTAAAATGACCAAATCCTTCATTATGGCCCACCGTTCGAATTCTACCCATGCAATCTTGAAATTCAAAAATCGTAAAATTAACTAAATACATTGTTCCGTGTATAAATGATGATCTCGATGATAAAATAAAACATGAATCCTCACATCAGAGTGCTGAACCAAATAAAGAATAATCCGGTAAAGATGTTGTACTACGTAGACAGAAAGAAATAAATAGAAAATATGCAACACACTTGATAAACTATGGTATTGATGTAAACTGTTGATGCGATTGTATGTATAATGATTGCACAGACGGTGGAAAGTCGAATCGGCAAAGTCGAGTGTACAATCGTAAGAGGTTCCAATTTCCATTACATTTCATCTGTACGGTGCTGCCACCTAGTCCACCTAATCACTCACGTAGCAACAGAGCATAGGTACAGTCTGAATTAGGAATTTAGGAGGCAAATGGTAAAATTTTTTTGTGCGAAATGATGAATATTTTAAAAACTTTTTACTCCATCAGATGAAGTAAATAATAAAGGAACCAATAAAAAACCTGTTGTAGCAAACATGCTGTACGATGTTCCAATAGATTATCTCTTTACCTGGCTCCAATCGCATTAGACTCATAAAAATTGTTAGTATTGATTACGAAGTTGTGATGTTTTCTTATTATAATAAAACGAAATTTTTGAAATCTATTAGAAATGCTGTTTTTATGCTATTTTTTCTTATATCCTTCGTGCATGTCATGACAATGATGCCATCAGTATTCATAATAATCAGACCACCATTGAATAAGGCATGTTTAGTCATGGACCTCTTGTTAATGTTCCATTATGTTATGTTAGCTCTGGAAATTATTAGGATGAAATATAACGTCGAATCTCGGAGATCCAAGCTAAGCAACGTTTCGTTGGGTTAGTACTTGGATGGGTGACCGCTTAGGAACACCGCTCGCTCAAAAATTGCTGAGCGGAAGGCTCGGATGTAGAGACCCAGTGTATTCTTCTCGTCAGTGTGACAGAAGGGTACACTAGGACCCTACACGATCGGCCGACTGTACGGTTGAGGTTTTCCATGGTTTCCTTCAGCCCCCGTGCAAATGCAGTACAGTTGTGGAAAAAGTCGGCCCCATGGCTCCGCAGGGGAAGGGAACAAAATGTAAAGACCCGAAAGGGTATACATGTGGAATAATAAATAAATAAATATAACGTCGAATCTATAACTCAAGAAACGAGTATTGCGTAAATACCAAAAACTAAGTGTCTTACTTTGTTTGATTAATTGAACAGATTAATCATACCATTAATGGAATGATTTTTACTTAGTAATTGAAAATTTAGGATAACCGAAATCCCCCCCACAAAATGAACTAAATAATAGTTTAAATTACAGTTTAGTTTAGGTTTTTTCTGGGGATTTCAGTCCTGCCAAATTTTCATTGACGACGTATAAACGATGCTAGTTTTGGTGTGACCAATGAATCCAACAGTTGAATAAACTGGCATTCTGAAGTATCGGCATTTATTCAATATTTGTTTCTTGATTTATACACTTGACCGTAACATTTATTCTGATAATTTCGAAAATTTCGAATTGATAAAATGGGCGGTCGGTATTTAAATATTTCACACTGAATGGTGTTCTGATTGTGATTGATACTGGTTAGTTCATCGTCATGGCATTTACTAATTAGATAATATGCAGGAGCATTAAAAATTCATTGCTACCATATTTGGATACTATAATTTTAGTAAATAGAAAAAGTAATCACAACTATCTAATTAATATTATTGCTCGCCTAATGAATATATCGTTGTCCGTTTTTCTCAGGCAAATATTTCGTGCATTGTCTATTATTTATAATACAGTTGGCCAAACGAGCAGTTTTAAAAAATAGCGTTCTTTTCCACCGACGAACTTTTCTCTTCTCACTGCTAAATTTCCAATTCATATTGAGCATACATTTCGTACTGTTCGAATTTTTAGCTTACCGTTACGCCTTTCTAGTGCGAGTGTGCATATTTTTATCTGTCTGTCCCTTGAGCTTTCTTTGATTTACTCCAAGCTTATGAAAAGATTTCGGAGTGACTGCACCCAAGCCAACAACGGTAGTAATATGGGGCCACATGAATAGTAAGACTAATGTCGCCGGATAGACAAAATATAATAAACACATTTAATCGCAATAGGTGGCTTATTCTTTTATGTCCCAGCGGGAGTAAAAAGTGCGATTCTAACCTAGCTTCACTCGATTTGATCGCGCTTTTTATCCCTTGGGACATAAAATAGCATATGCGCCACGGTCGAAAAGCATTTTCTCCCGGGGGATGCATAATATTCTAATTTCAGCATGACTGAATCTCATAGTCTGGTCAATTTGACCTTTGACACTCAATTAATTCACTTGTTGATGAAAAAATACCAGGAACAACATTTCAAAATGTTTAAACATGTCTTACTTCAGGCCTTACAGTCCGGCCCATTTTTGCGCGCGCAGTTCAATCTAAGTCGCGCGTTGCGCAGGGGTCTGAATATACGTTCCAGGTTGTCATGATAATTGATATTTATATGATAATCTTTCATTTCTACTTCACCAATTAATTTTAACGTCCTAACAAATAATGGAGGGCTTAAAACATGTGATATGTTTGTATGTGATATCATAAGACCATCATATGATTATTCATTTTAAAAACACGTATCAAGATACGCGATAGCCAAGCTGACGTCACAGGCAGAGAGCTGTCGTATATTATATTTCACTTAACAACTCGCCCCTAACCCCTTAAAAAAACTTCAACTGCTTTTTTCCCCTTCCAACGCACGCTATTTTGCAAAAGTATTCTTAGATACATTATATAAATCGTGGTTGATCTTTCTGATAAGATTTTTACTTTTTTCACTTATTACACTATTACAAAAATAACTCCATAGCAACAGATAAGAATTCACTTTTTCAACAGTTTGATTTCGAGAGCGTTACTATTCCCTAGCGCTGTTTGGGTGGGCTGTTCTAGGGAATAAAACTCGTAAGTATAGGGGAAATTGTCTGCGCCCACGGAATTCATCCGCACGGGTCCGTAGCGGTGGCGCATGAATTAGGATGGAGCCCGTGCTTGTAAGTTAATGAAGGAGCGTCAAGTCATTTAATATTTGTGACTTACCCTTTAACAATTGGAATCGATTTTTAATAATTTAATGATTTGAATATAACAACCAAATTAAAAATTTTAGTTTAGTTAATTTTTCAATATTTAGAATTCGAACATTTTAATCATAAACTAATTAAACAGATAATTTAATGTTTGTAAATGACCCTTTAACAATTGGAATCAATTGTTAATATTCAATTCAAATATTGCACCTAAATTGAATCTTTTAAATTGAAAATTTTCAGTGCTTCAATCTTCGAGCATTTTAATCTTTAATGAATTACCTAAATAACCTAATATTCGTGAATTACTCTTTAATAATTGGAATCAATTGTTAATATTTAATTTCAATATTGCACCTAAATTTAATCCATTAAATTCAAAATTTTCAGTGCTTCATCTTTGAGCATTGTAATCTTTAATTAATTACCTAAATAACCTAATATTTGTGAATTACCCTTTAACAATTGGAATCGAGTATTGATATTTGAATTAAAATATTACCTCCAAATTTAAATTTTGTGTGTAATATTTTTCAATAATCAACTTGAATGACTGAATAAAAACTAAAACATGAATATTTAAATTATATTTCGTTGAGGAAAATTACTATGATTAACTAACACATGTCAGAGAGGCTTAAGGGGGGGGGTATGGGATAAAATTTTTTTAAAAATGATTTTTTTTTATTTGTTAAATCGAATGTACAACTATTGAAGAATGTTGTCTCAAAATTTCAGCTCATTCGGAGAAACTGACTGAGATATGACGTCAAACATCGAGCCCCATCGAAAACCGTTGAGCGCGTCGAGCAGGTGGTCGGGCAGAATTTCGGGGTCGGTTAGGTCAATTGTGTTCTCGACCTTCGTGCGAACGGTCGTATTTATTGGCCTCGCTTCTCATTTTGAACTCAAATTTGAAAGTTTAAAAGTGCGAAGAAACAATTTATATCCTTTCAATTTTCTTGCCCAAAACTTTGAACGCGTTTTTCTCGAAACGCCTTTTTTGAAGTCGGTGTCCACGATAACTCAAAAAGTTATGCACCGATCGTATTAAAATTTTGCACACTTTCTGCAACATAGAATTGACTCCCAGCCAACGGTCCCATTTTATTTATTTTTTGCTTCTATTCGATTTTACAGCCACCAAATGGCGCATTTTTAGGGCTAAGAACGTACTTTTACCTTCACCGACCGTTGAAAAAATGAAAAAAAGAATTTTCTTTTAAAAGGGCAACGTTGGCTGGGAGATATACTTCTAAAGAACTAATTTTTTTTTGTCCCATGTGTTTCAGATGATTCTACGATCTTATATCCGGGACACCGCAATGTGCGGAATTCCGTTGAGTGCCTACTTCAAGTGGCTGCAACTTCGTTGATTTTCGACATTTTGTTGTCTAGAAATTAGAAAACATATTTGAAATGTCACTGAATAATATGATAATAAAACTATTCAAAAATATTCAGTAGTTTTCTGAAAAAAAAATCTTCAAAAACGCTTTTTTTTGGCCCGGTATCCCATACCCCCCCCTTAAAACAGGTACCAATACTTTTGATTGCATCATTTGTTTGGTAATTATTAACATAAAAAAATGTTGTGAACAAATGGTGCCAAGTCGACGCTAATTGAAACGCAAGATAGAAGCATGGGACAATAACTGCATGGATGAAATCACACAATTTTTTAAAAAATCATATAAATATTGAATTTAAAAAATCACAAAAAAAATTTGTGAAAAAATGGCGCCAAGTCGACGTGAATCTGATCGCCTCCAAGACAGAAACATGGGACAATTACTGAATAGTTGAAATCAGACAGTAGGCGAACTGATTATGATATAATTTTATTTTTAAAAAACCATGGAAATATTAAAAAATGCCAAGTTTATGCTGACAGCGTCAACTAGGACAATTTTCCGCAGTTTTAGTTCCGATTGGAAAATCGATTATTATTAATAAAGGCTTTTGTCATTCCGGCTGTAAGACAGTGTTTTACGGCTGCGTCGCTTTGCTTCGCGTCCACGAAACGCTGTCGTCTACGGCTATTATGACAAAAAATAGTGGGCGTCATACGGCCAAAAAAAATTTGCCGACGAATATGATTGTTGCAAACCTCATCTTCGCTAGAAAAGTTTTTTTCGGCCTAATGACAAAATATACAGTTTCAAACCACGTCCATAGGAAATTGATTCGGAAAAAAATCAACTTGGCGCGCCTAATTTTTCCCCTTCAATTCACTGAGTATCATTACGTTGCCGGGAGCATAGTAAAAAATTACAAGTATATTTTAGCATTTCCCTAGCAAGTCATAAATTCGTAAGTGGATTATTGATTGAATGCATCGATTGATAATTGCGTAATTACTTCAGTCGTTACGGACATCTTATCATGTATAAGCACTACATCTCCTTTTAAACTATTCATTGATGATCTTCGTCCCCCACTATTTGCGGTTGTCTAATAATGTGAGTGTGCCACCATGCGTCACTTATGAACGCGCCATCACACTGACGGGTACCCACTCTCCTCATACCGATATGGTATTTGACGTTCATTGGTGAATAGGTTAAGTACACGTCAGGTATACGGAATCCAATTGTGATATAATAAGCTGAATCAAATCTCAATAGTTTTGGCGTGTTCTCAATTAGCGTGCGAACTCTAGCTTTGTCAATCATTCACTTCCTACGAAGTATGTTCATTATCGAACAGCCCGGCGCGCCAAGTTGACTCTTTTCCGACTCAATTTCTTATGGACGGGGTTTGAAACAGTATATTTTGTCATTAGGCCGAAAAAAACTTTTCTAGCGAAGATGAGATTTGCAACAATCATATCGGTCGACAATTTTTTTTGGCCGTATGACGCCCACTATTTTTTGTCATAACAGCCGTAGTCAGCGTTTCGTGGACGCGAAGCAAAGCGACGCAGCCGTAAAACAGTGCCTTACAGCCGGAATGACAAAAGCCTTTATTAACAATAATCGATTTTCCAATCGGAACTAAAACTGCGGAAAATTGTCCTAGTTGACGCTGTCAGCATAAACTTGGCATTTTTTAATATTTCCATGGTTTTTTAAAAATAAGATTATAGCATAATCAGTTCGCCTACTGTGTGATTTCAACTATTCAGTAATTGTCCCATGTTTCTGTCTTGGAGGCGATCAGATTCACGTCGACTGGGCGCCATTTTTTCACACAATTTTTTTGTGATTTTTTAAATTTAACCTATTGTGCATCGCGCGTGCTTCATTAACCTGAGTGCCGAAAAAAGAGGAGGAGTGTAAGACCTCAAGTAACTGTTGAGGTTAAATAGTTTCAACATTTTTTTACAATACACTTATTTATACATGGACATCGTTTTTCGGTAGAATTTTAGAGCAAAATTTTTCCTCTACCCACCGATATTTTTTTCTTTGTAATTGGACGAGCTGAATTGATGCATTTGCTATTCTTGGCGTTAAGCGCCTAAATATTTTTAATTATCTTGGTTATGTTCCCGATTGAATTATGTATTAACATCTGGATATGTTATTCACGGTATTTTTGCCAATCGATTAGTATTTTTTCTTCGACAGCTGAATTAATTCAGCTGGACTGCTTTCACCTACCAGAGTAATTATTCTATTAATAGTTTCCACAGTCTTTATAGCAATCAATAAATCAAAAATTTGCTATTTTTGTTGCATGTACAAAATCGTACAAATTTAAAATGCTTGTCCATTCATTTTTTAAAAACTGAAATGAGAACCAATTAATGTCAGTTTCGAGACCATATTTTTATGAACTTATTCTTGAGTGTTTGTATACAAATTAAAAAAAACTAAACGAAGTAGGTTTCACAAAATGTAGTTTGCAGTGATTTCAATCGTCGGAATGGTCCTCCCGACATCGTAAATTCCGATGTCGAGAATCTAAATTATTATCTTGAAAGCGTGAAATATGGACTCGAAAAAGTACATTTCAGGAGGGTATCCATAGGAATCTTTAGTCGCGTGGCATTGGCGAGGACCGACATGCCACAGGAATAAAAACCCCTACGATACCAATCATAAACGATATTTTTTAGTAGTGATCTTCACGTTTCGAGTTCGTGGAAGGGCTAGTGCCAACATCCGCTGCAGGAAAAATGAAGAGCCATACAAAAATAGTATTTTTTACGCCTAGGGCGGAAAAAGTGAATCTGACGAATGCGGCTTTATGGTCCGAGCCAAAGGCGATTTGGAATTGGGCAAGAAGCATCGTTTACAAAATAGGCAGACATAGTTATGTGAAAATAATAACATACAGTATCTGAAAGTTCAGCTGAGATGACGCAGAATTATAAGAAAAACAATGATTTACTATTTCCTCATAATGTGTGGTAGAACTTCTTTAACAATGTTCAATGGTCGTATTTCCAAATTTTCTAATTCAGGATTTTTTCTTCATCTATCATTGTAGAAAAACCCGTATGAGAATGGCAACGATTCTTCGATGGGATTGTAAATAAAGTAGCCGATTTGAAGTAACAATTAATAGTGAATAATGGATACAAACTAAAAAAATAAATCTTCTTTGTGGATCCATTTATTAATTAATTGATGAGTACCATCACCAGTAATGGTGATTCCCGGTGGTGTACAATTAGTACTCAGTCGTATCAAAAGGTATTAGAAATTGTTCAGAATGGTAATTATGCATTGAGGAAGCATTAATGGAAATAGTATTTTGTTAAGAGATGTGTGATTAATTCTCTGAAATATCGTAAATCTGAAAGCAGGTTATCAGTTAGAGGCTGCAAGAGAATGAATCGCACGCAGCGGTTCGCATCTGACTAATAATTACCAAGATTTAGTTCGAGCCTTAATCAGCACTGTTCTTATCATTGATGTTTACCTACTCATTTTTGCATTTGACAATAGCTCCAAGTCTCGAGTGCAAAGGTGGGCTTTCGAAGTTGATAATAATGCGAACAAGACTCTCACGTGCAGCAGGAAGGAAAGAAATAGGCCAGTAAAACAAGACTCGCGATAATACACTTGATAATATCCAAAAAAGTCCTGGCAGGCTGAAATTGCACCAAATTGTAGAGAAAATTCCCACGATCATCATATCAGCTGATTGTTTGGGTCTTTTTGTGCTCAACGATGTTTAAAAATTAATTAAAAAATAATAGTAGGCTTAGGAACATTACTTCGACTCGAAATTTGAAGGATCAGATCAGCCCAACCTCTGAATATTTTTATCTTTTCGATAGGATTAGAACAATTAATCCAGTATAGTTTTTTGGCGTTCGCCCCAACTTTTTAATTAATTTTTAATTAATTAAGCACATTTCTGCTGAACGTGTGGGTGCACATTTTTAATATGACGGTGAGGCGAATTTTCTTCACATTTTTGTATAATTTCAGCCTGCCAGGACTTTTTGAGGTGGCTAAGGTCTAATTTGACGGGCCTAAAAGGTATATTATTCTCTCGCTTTTCTCGTCGTACCCTACTCATTGTGTACAGGTATATACGGAGCATTCTCCAAAAAACAAACACGAATAGCGTTTTGAAACATGGATCTGGCTATTTTCTTTCGGGTAATAATAGGTAATGAAAGAAGCATTGATGATTTTTTCAGATTTTCCACCCTAACCGTTCTCAAAATTGGAATTCAAAAATATTTTTGGTTCAAAAATTCATAACTTTTTGAAAAATCAATTCAATGAAGTTTACTTCCTTTACTTTCAATTTTTGACAAAATTTTAATAAAAAGATACTGCGTGAATATTTACGATTCTCAAGTGATGATTTTCAATTGTTAAGCAGAAATGATATATCGTTTCGGATGCTCGAACACTTTTTTTCTTTTAATGCTAAAAAAATGTTCGATTATTTCCATGAATTGCAACATTTTTTTCAACATTGGGAATTAACTCCTCTATTTTGTTTGCGTTTAAATATTTTCATCATGTTTCCTTCTATTCTAAAATAGTACATTGTGCCTCTAGAGCGTAAAGTATTGTCCGACGAAATGGGAGTTTATAAACCGAGCTGAAAGCGTGGGTTATAATCACATTAGTCAGAAAATACTTTATTTGCATGAGGCACACGATAGTTTATTCTCGTAGGGACTGGAAGCTGCGATCTAACTGAGCGCAGCGAGGTTGTAGGAAAATACTCAATTAGTGGTTTCTGTAAATTTCGTCATTTTCATATTTTAAATTTGGGACTGGAAAGAGCGAAGTGTAGTGTTGATTCGGACATTTCACATATGAAAATGAAGAAATTCAGGGCATCCATTAATCACGTATTTTCATACAAAAAAAAAAAATTTCAAGTTTTTAGAATAGAAGAAGAAACTATAATAAAAATATTGAAACTTGAAAAAAAAATAGAAGACGTTATTTCCACACGATGAGAAAAAGTCAAAGTTAATCGAAAACATGTAATTTCTGGTTCAAAATTTGAAGTCATTACTTCAGAAATGACAATATTTTTACAGTGTTTTAGTCTGCAAATATAGTTAAAAACTTTAAAATGAATAGAAAAAAATAATTTATGTACATTCATATCTCGAGAGCAATTAGAGGAATGAATTTAGAAAAATTCATGAATACTTCTCTCATTACTTATCATTACACCCAAAAAAAAATCAAAAAATCTAAATTTTTTGATTTTATTCGTGTTTGTTCTTTCGTCAAGTGCCGAAACGTCGGTCTATATGTGTATATCGTAACATGTTAAGCTATTCATGGGGGTTTAACATGACGGCTTTTATGCACTAATTATTATTCATCGAGATACGCGGTAGCGTAGTGGCCAAGTAAAAGTTTCGTCTGTATCCAACAAATAAGCCGAGAGCTACGGTCTATGTAAACACGACACAACTACCCTTTCCACTACCTTCTAATCGTATTCAATCCATAGAATATAAACGCCGCAAGTTACATGAAATCTGTGGACAATGACATTATAGAAATCGCCCTCAAGTTTGTCATTGATATAAATTTTGCCTCTTTTCGATTAATATTGGCAAAAATACGCCCATGGGAACGGGCTCATTTCAATATTTTCCCAATCTCTATTATCTTTCGCTTACATTGAAGTCATTAAGTTGGCAGCAATTCGATCCACCCTAACCTGAACCAAATTTGGCGTTGAGATGGTGCCATCAGTGTATTCAAACCGTTGAATTGTAACAGGGAAACAGAGGGGAGTGTTTTATTTCTTCCCTCGGATTTTATGTCTTTTATTTAGTTCCATAATTATAATTGTTTATTTTATGGTAACGAATATTAGCTTTTCGTTTTGTTCGAAAATGATATGCAGTTCGTGACCTATTTATGTGTGTAATTTGTGACCTTGGCCAGGGAATAAATATATGAATATTCCCGCCAAAGGCACGAAAATCAGGAACTTTATTCTCGTCTAAGCATCAAGGGGGACTTGTTATGATTTACGGGAGGACCTGAAATAATAAGAGGGAAGGGGGTTTGAATGATTACTCGGGGAGGGGTTTATGGATATTAAACTGTACTCTCTTCCCGTTCCCTTCCAAGAAATATCCATACAACAGTTAATCAAGGGCTTTTTACAACTACTTAAGTCGAGGGTGGGGGGTAAGGCCAACTCACTTGCGGCTACGCGAAATTATATAAGAAAAAAGGGCGACTCTAAAACTGCAAAAAGGGACAAGTGAGGGGGCGTCGACTGAAAAAATAATAAGTGATAGGGGGTTTAAATGAGAACAACAGAAAATTAACGTAATGGAAGCTCACCGTTGGGGGGAAATTATATTTTGGGGCCGGAAAACTTGTTGGGGCAGGGAATAAAAATGGAGCACTCACGGGGAATGGTGTCCTCAGAATTCTCTCGGTTTTCCTCTGGGCTTTTTCCTCCTTCCTTCCTTCTCTCTCTCTCCGCTCTCTCCGTGGATCCTCTCCACAATAGCTCTCCTCCTCACAATCTTTCCAATAGTTCCTCTCACACACGAAAATCCTCCACAATAGTTCCTCTTCTCACAATAGTTCACACAATAGTTATCACAGTAGTTCTCACACCAATGCCTCTTCATCGGCTCTCTTCACAGGGTCTCCTCACAGGGTCTCTTAACTTATTGAAAAAATCCCTGAAATATCTGGAAATGAAGAAAACTGGTGTTATTGTAAAAAAAATTAAGCCAAGTACAAGTTTAGCTCAATTACTTCCGTAAAAAACTCGTATTTGCCAAAATATGGCGTTCCTAGAACTAAAAAAAAACTTGGAAAATGTAAATGAAAACACCAAGAAAAGTTCTACGACTCGATTTAAAGGATTCAATAATGAAAATAAAAAAATCAGTAGAGACAGGACCAACTTACTTGGCGCGGTTTTATTTACAGGATAATGCTAAAATGAAATTTGATTAATAATTAAAAGGGATCGAAGATAATCTTTAGCTCTAACTCCAGTTCTGGGGAAATACCGGGCTAAGTAAGTTGGTCCTGCCTCTACTGTTTTTTTTATTTTTATTATTAAATCCTTTCAATCGAGTCGTATCACTGTTCTTGGCGTTTTCATTTACAATTTCCGAAGTTTTTGAATGTCTAGGAACGCTATATTTTGGCAAAACACGAGTTTTTTACGGAATCAATTGAGTGAAACTTTTACTTGGCTTATTTTTTTTACAAAAACACCAGTTTTTGTCATTTGGTTTTTTTTTGTTTCAAATTTAGGCCCGTTTATCACTCATTTTTACGAGGTCCGCGTGCAACGCCGTAGGAATGCAGGTCTGAGATGCTCTGGCTCTTCGCTTAGATTATGAGCGAATTCTCGAGAGTTTTCGTCGGCTGCGGCCCGTTCAGAAGAACTTGGCTTATTCTATTGTGAAGAGAGAGATTCTCATTCTCCGCTCACGGCTAATTCAAATAAACAGAACAAAACCTATGGGTTCAGAGAAATGGAAAAAGGCTTCAGCACATGATAAAACCTATGATTAGTATTAAAAGAAAATACATTGCATAAATATTGGGGCATTATTTATGTGCGATTATGTACCCCGATTGTTCCTTTTCAATAATGAGGTGTGGAACATTGTACCTAAGAGACAACTGATAATTTTTTTTCCGAATGAATGTCTTACCGACACTTGCCTAGGCTCGCGTAGAGTGTGTTTTATTTTGTTCAAATCTCCGGCTTATGTAGCTCAGCCGGCTCTCGACCGCTATTAGTTTGTGACAAAGGGTACAAGAGAACCCATTGTATCGCTTCATGGGTTTTTATGATTCGGGCCATAATGGCTAGAAGATAGTGGGGTGACGATAAAGAGAAGGAAAAGAGAAGATAATGAGTCAAAGTCGAAAAAAAAAAGAAAGAAGAAAAACCTCACCTGCTGGGACAGCATTTGGTCAATTACAGTTTTGTTTAATTGTGTTTTGAAGAAACCCCCGGTCGACAATCAAACGAAAGGTTAAAAAAGCCAACAATGGTACCGGCGGGAGTGGAACTCGCGATCATTCACATGCCAGTCTGATGCCTCAACCACTCGACCATTGCCGTTTTCAAGTTTTTATTTGTTTTAAGACCTATTGTCTCGGGTCTCTCTAAACTCCTTGACTGGGGTGCGGAGAGCGCGGTTGAGCCACCAACCGAGCGCGTCTCCGGGTGGTGGATAGGAGGACGGCCGG
>NW_011887877.1:172527-174122 GCF_000806365.1 Fopius arisanus | reverse complement strand
GGAACAAGGTGAAGACCGCGTACACGGAAAACAGCAGGCAGAAGGCCCTCGAAGATCGCAGAGGTCTTCAGAGGAAATACAATAAGGCACTCGTAATAGCCAAAAACGAGGGCTGGAAGAAATTTTGCAGTGGGGTGGAGAGCCAATCTGAAGCCTCAAGACTGGTAAAGATTCTGGGAGGACAGGGCGCCTCTAATCTGGGCTGTCTTATCAAACCGGATGGAAGCTACACCTGGACCACAGAAGAAACTCTCCAACTGCTGCTAGAAGAGCACTTCCCGGGGTTCACGAACTCGGGGGATATGGAACAAGGAACAGAAACCTGTAAAGGCACCTACAAGCCGCAGGAATGGGCCTTGGCAGCTAAGATAGTCCACCCGCATGGGGTAGAGTGGGCCGTCAATACCTTTGAACCCCTAAAAGCACCCGGACCAGATGGAGTCTATCCAATCCTCTTGCAGAGAGGGATCGACATCATTCTGGGACCCTTAACAAAAATACTTAGGGCAAGCATAGCACTAAGGACTGTACCAAAAATTTGGGGGAGATCAAGGATTGCCTTCATCCCCAAACCTGGAAAGAACGGGCATATCAAGCCCAGGGACTTCAGACCCATCAGCCTCACCTCCTTCATATTGAAGATACTGGAAAGACTGGTGGACCAATACATAAAGAGCACACTGCTTCTTGAGAAACCCATATCACCATCACAATATGCCTACAGGGCAAGCAGGTCGACGGAAACGGCCCTGCATCACCTAGTGGCTAAGATTGAGGAACAGATAGAGGGAAAGGGCTACGAACTCAGCCTATTCCTAGACATCGAGGGCGCCTTTGATCGTATTAAATACGAGATCATAGCAAGGGCCATGTCGAGGAAAAACTTTCCAGACTGTATCATTGACTGGACGAAAAGCATGTTGGAGAGCAGGAAAATAACTGCCACACACAACGGCTCACACGTAGAAGGGCACCCGACCAAGGGTTGTCCACAGGATGGAGTTCTGTCTCCACTCCTGTGGAGCCTAGTTGTCGATGACCTTTTAGAGAAATTGAGAGAAGAGAACTTTCTGGCGAACGGCTATGCCGACGACATAGCCATTGTAGCCAGGGGAAACTTCCTCGAAACTCTAAGAAACAGACAGATCCGTGCTGTGAGAATACTGGAGGAATGGTGTAAAGAAACGAAACTTACAGTTAATCCTGGAAAGACGTCTGCCATGATCTTCACCAGAAAATATGAAGTGGTCACTCCACGACCAATTAAAATTGGAGGAGTGGACATCGCTTATGCTAGTTCAGTGAAGTACTTGGGAGCAACTCTGGACACCAAGCTTCACTGGAAACAACACATAGCCACACAGATGGGCAAAACATATGCCTCACTCTGGGCTTGCAAAAGAGCCATGAGAAGGACGTGGGGTTTCAACCCCAAAATCAGCCTATGGCTATACAAGATGGTATTACTGCCAAGGCTCATGTACGCTGCTGTGATATGGTGGCCCAGGGTAAGGAAGGTTGGGACTAAGAACCAGTTAAAAGCACTCCAGGCAAATTTCCTCAGGGCTGCAACTGGGGCGATGAAAACCACACCG
>NW_011887877.1:113095-172082 GCF_000806365.1 Fopius arisanus | reverse complement strand
CAGAAATCCTTGCAATTAAAAACTGCATAGAGCTTCTCCTATCAAAACCGACCTCAAGAAAACATATATACGTCTGGTCGGACAGCAAAGCTGCCATCAAAGCCCTAAAGAGACCAAGCACCGAATCGAAGCTGGTCTGGGAGACGATGGCAGCTATAGAAGCACTAGGGGCAACCAATAATATAACTTTGGCATGGGTCCCGGGCCTCAAAGGGATAACAGGAAACGAGATAGCGGACCAACTGGCAAGGCATGGGGCGTCAAATGATGACCAGGCCATGACAGTGGGAGTCCCTTTCGCGACCGGAATATCTCGAATTAAAAATAAACTTCGGAACGAACACCAAGGGCGATGGGAGCAGATCACAACCTGCAGAAAATCCAAAACCCTCCTGCCAACCCTAAACAAGAAAAGGGCAGGAAAACTACTCAACATGAAAAAAGAGGAACTGAGCACTACAATCAGGCTCCTCACTGGACATGGTAGGTTTAGGACACACTGCAAAAACATGGGCATTACTGGGGAACCGCCTTCCCTAGTATCAGCTATGTAGCGGATCTAGACGCCGGGAATCTATTAAAACTGGTGAGAAAAGCTGGCCTAGAATTATAGGTATCAGAAGGACAACGGAGCCACAATAGTCCAGTAGGGGTTCGGTGACAAGAGGGCAGCAAATGCCTATCCGTATTTTTAACCATAACCATAAGACCTATTGTACGAGGTCTTACAAGAACCTTACAAGTTCTCTTACAAGAACTTACTTTGCCAACTCTTGCACTGCACTCGATTAACTCCTTCACGCAATGATTAAATATCAAGTTATGTACCCATTGGTTTCCCTATGTTTGCTTCAACATATATTCACTCTACAAAGAATGATAGGCTTCTTCAGCGAAAGTATTTTGACCGGGCGCTATCGATCGATGCAATATCGGTGAGTAAGTCAGGAATAGAACGAGCGGACGAAGGATATTAGGTGGTGCGGGTTGCCCAGCGGTGGCAGATTATGTTAACATTATTCTCTGATAGTGAATGTTTAACTAAGGAGGCCAATAGTCTGAGCGTGGCAAAAGCATGCCTCATTACATCGTTTTCCAATTCAGATGTAATCAAACATCAAAACATCACGGGAACGTTTCATTTCAGCTTTGCTATTTGACTCTCATCGCCTTTTCCCTTAACCATTTTTTCTTTAATGCCGTCCCCACGTTTGTTGATTTCAGGAAAGACGCAGAGCCTTTAGCAACTATGAACTATGGAGCTTGAATCTTGGGCTAAACGTGATAGCCAGTGAGCATCCTAAATCAAGCAACATTCATTGCCAGCCGCTCTCGGTTCGCGCTCGGCCAGCCCTTCTTCAGTCAACCATCAATTCCCACTACTGGATCAATTATGGTACAAGATGTTAATGCTCGGTTAATTAAGGTCAAGCCAAGTCGCCCTGGGCTAAGGGTTAAGGGAGGGTAGAGGTGACAATAAAAACTCCAAGAATGAAAGGGATAGGGAATAATCATAATATAGCTAATCATTGTTACAATGATGTAATGAAAAAATAAATAAATAAATAAATTTGAATGCTGGATAATTGGTGGGGGGGGGGATTCTTTTTGTTACCTCAGTCGTACCTACTTTCTGATGTGATTTTGAAGCAAAAAGTCTAAACTTCATGCATTGGTCTAGCTATACCACACCTCGGCACAGTCGGAACCTTGGGAGCCCAGGGATAAAACCCCATTAAACCCACTGTTCAGTATAGAATACCCCAATGGCATGAGGGCCAGCGTAGTCAGAGTAGGGGTAGCAGCGTGGACAAAAGGGAACGCAGTTAGACACAGGGAGCGCCCTTCAAAATTGAAACAATCTCGGCGCCTGAAAACTTGAACTAATTTTCACCAATTACACTTGAAAAATCCTTAGTTGTACCGGCGGTAAATGCTAAAATAACATGATGCCAGAAATTGATTATTTCTTCGTTACCTGAACATTGAATAATTATTTAATTAAAAATTGACAGAAAAATGCGATGTCAGGTCTTTGAAAATTAATGAATTAATTATTAATTAATTAGAATTTATTAGAATCTAACAGAAATACTTGTCTCTACTCTTCCCAATTGTGAAATCGTTGTTAACAAATGTAACGAGCATCCGGGATACCCGTTATTATTCCCAATAAAATTAATAAAGAGAGAGTGAGAGCAAGAGTAAAAATTTATGCGTATGTTGGGATAATGATTAATTTCCCCCTTCGGGGTGGTTTAGGGATTTTAGGGTACGTTTAGGGCCAAACTCGAGGTTAGTCAGGTTCGGCCCAAAAGCCGGCGCTCCAAATAACAGGGTTCTTGATGATTAGTTGGTACATGTGGAAGGCCGTATGTGGACACGAAAAATACCTCTACGGATTGCCAAGGGCTGTTACGGGTGAAAGGCCGTCTGGAATAGAGTCAACCCTCATCCCGACGGAGTGCCAAAAACATTAGGTTTAGTTACGGGTGGAAGGCCGCACGGGGTAAATCCAGCCCTTACTTCGACGGATTGCCAATAAATCAAATAAATTTACGGGTTAGCGAAATAAAATATTACGTTTACGGTTAATGATTTAGGTCTTCTAACCCCAAGAATCCAGGAGAATCACTCGAGAGAAAAATACAGCGGATGCAAAAATTTCTAGTAATGAGAATTCATTCAAATTTGAATTAATTTTCCCGCGACGGGCTTGACCCATAATAGTGTAGAGGGATCCACCAATCGACACCCGATCGATTGGTAGGCGTGATTAGGGGGTCAGCGTCACGCGACACTGACCTCCGAAAATCAGTTACGCATTAACCGCGAGAACGTACGCACATGAGTGACAAGTGAGGCTCCCAGGACGTGACGAGAGTAATACAGTGCACCACCCAGGACACCAGCACAATTAGCTGCAGCCAGAATGGTCCTGAAGAGAAAGAGGAAGGCAGCGAGAAAATCTACCGTGAGTTTTTACGGTTTTATTTAAAGATTTTTTCCCCTTTTGGCGGCTCCCCGATAATTATTGGCGGTTAGGAGATTTTTCCGAGCCATGGAAATGGCATCGGTCACGTCCCCCGGATTTTGGGTGGTTTTGAAGAGGTTTGTGGAGGGTTTTTCCGAATAATTTCGGCCTGCGTTATCCCCCTGTGCGGCTGGGAGGTTATTGGTGTAATTTGTGAGATTGTGAGGGTATTTTTATGTTGAATTTGTAGCTAAATTGTCCACGGCCACCGAAAAAGGCCAGTGGTTCTCCCTCGTGGTGCCATCGGGCAGCCATCGAGCGGCTATGTGCAGCAGATGGAGAATCGCGCGTGAAATTTCCTCGTGGTTATTAATTGCTTCAACGGGGCTAATTATGTACCCTTACCTCTAAATTTTTCGGGGATTGTGGGGAATAATGTCCCGACCCAGATGGTTCAGGGTTTTCCGAAATCTGCTGAGCGGAATGCTAACCGAGCAGTGAGGCATCGTGGCGTCTCTCTCTCTCTCTCTCTCTCTCTTGCTCCCACTCGCATGCGCTCACTCATTGAGGGTCCGATTACGGGAAATTATGGATTTCGCGGGCGAAAATAATATTTCGGTTATTCCTCGGATTATCGCCGATCGATAATCCTTGCGGCCGCATTCCGATGGGATTATTCTATACGAATGTGAGATAGTCGACGAAATATTTCGTATTTTGTTAAATAATTTATGTTCGCGGCGACTTAATGAGGCAGTCGAAGTTGTATTTAGGTTTTTGTTAGAAAATACCTATTTTGCGATAATTGAAGAATTTCGGGAGTAGAGTATGTCAATAGACGTTTGAATAATTAATTATTATTCTTGTACCGAACTTTGCCATGAATAGCGGAACACGTAAGGACAATGTTTTGTTGCCTTAATTTATTTCTCGTCTCCTTTTTCCTTTTTTTTGTATTTTTTCCGATTTTTGCAGTAACTTTGCCCCCATTTACGATCCATCCCTCTCTCCACAACTGGCATATTGAGCGATCCCAGGACCGTCACCTTTCCTCAAAAGCCTAATTATCCTTTCCGTTCCCTTCAGGTTTCCTTTTTCATTTTAGAGTATATTTTTGAGTTAGAGTTTTAGGAGTTTGAGGTACGATTTTCGATACAATGAATTTCGAGATTAGTTAAGTTTAGGATTACGGATTTTTCCGGTTTGGAAATTCCGGTCAAAAATTACCTGGCGCCCATAAGGTTAAATTTTAGCAGGCTTTATTAGGCTCAGGGGAAGTAGGGCGAAGGTAATGGGCATTGTTAATTCCCCGTGGAAATGTCATGTCATTATACTGGAGCTTTATTCAATTTCTATGAAAATTATATAAGTTCGTGATTAAATTATTTTCTTTTCAGTCGAAATATCCAACAGAAAGCACTCGATTAGACAGGAATTCGATTTTTCCTTACAATTTAATTTATTTTACACATCAGTTTCCAATTTTTTGCCGATATATGAGTCAAAAACGTCTTATAAGGATTTTACCATGAAAATTCTATAATGGAATTTGCCTCAAATGATATGTATGAACAAATTCCTTCAAGTTCATTTTTCATATGAGTCTATTTATTCTTTCAATATTCATATATGAACGAATCCCAAATAATGATCGGCTTAACACTGATGGAATTTTCATGGGAATTTAATTCAATTTCATTAAAATAAAGAACTGGGATTGTTCATTAGATTTTTTAATCTACGATCGTTCTTGAATTACCTTTGTGCGGTCACTCTCTGCAGCTAATTATTTCGATTTTTTTCTGCAGCAATTATCATTCTTCGGGATTAACTGGAAATGGATGAATTTCCAAAGACTAAACAGTGGGATCGATATATTCAAAAAGAAGCAACAGGACATGGAATGATGGAATTCAAATTTCTTGTTTCCATGCTTTTTTAAGGTAAAAAATTCTTGAAATTCAAGTAAGATTGTCGCTTGGTAAACATCCAGTTCCTGAAATGCGGAAAACACAATTAAATTTTTTTAATATTGCTCAGAGTATGTACAATCAATATGAAGAAAAATCAAAAAATCGTTCCATCAATGTTTTTCAAGTTATTTGCTGCTGAAATATTCAATTCGGAGTGATTTATCAAACGGAATGTTATGCGGAAGTTGATATAGAAGAAAATGAACAATTCATATTTTTTACTAAATATTCGCTGAAATATTCATATTTTTATTTCAAAAATTCAAATTTTTACGCGTTGACTGAGATAACGATACCCCCTCTCAGACCCAAATGTCATGGTTTTGCTCCTTCGACTACCCGCACAATACAATGGGACCCTTTTTTTTATTCCTATGTACTTAGCCGACAGGTGATTGCAATCCGCGAAATGAACTAATTCAGTCGTTTGTACTAGGTGTGTATCCGTTTGTACTCAGACCACAAAGTTTCGTTAGTTTCTATATTATTTTTAAATGAGTAATTAAAAATCCACCATGAGTTTGGCCGACAGATTAGTAAAAATTGATATTTTTCAGGTAGTCATTTGAGGTTATATCAAGCATATTGCATGTTTTCATAAGATAATTCAGAATGGTGAAATGATAGTAATAGCAATTTCCAAGTAATCCAAGTAATTTCCCTCAATATTGACCACTCTTCTATTTTATTTTGAAAAATATCGTTATTTTAAATTTAAAAGCATCTTCGCTCAGCACGCCGTCGCCATTGCACAAATCACGTGACGTGGCGTACACCCTTTGAACGCAGTGTCATAATTTTCAATAATATATTGGAAAATTGTGACTAGCCAACAATGAAATTAATAAATTATTCAACTACAAACCATTCTCTATCGATATAGACTGAAACTATTGAAAAATATTAATTTTTACTAATCTGTAGGCCAAACTCATGGTGGATTTTTAATTATTTATTTAAAAATAATATAGAAACTAACAAAACATTGTGGTCTCAGTACAAACGGGTACACACCTAGTACAAACGACTGAATTAGTTCATTTCGTGGATTGCAATCACCTGTCGGCTAAGTACATACGAATCTTTTTTTTGTAGTCATACCGTCAGCAGTATGTAATTAGCCGCAAATTATCAATAATTACAAAAACGAACTCATACAATCGATTATAAATCGTTCGCAGGTGATTGGAAAAAAGGTCATAATGTTTAAGAGTAGATAGTTTTTTTTTTTAAATAAAAAACTTATGACCCATGTAGATAGCCGCATTTTTTTTTCTAATCACTCGTAATGATTTTTTTTATTGTAATCGTTTGCAATTCGTTTGTAAATACTATATTCATTTGAATCGACGTTTAAGAGTCATTAGTCTCGAAATTATCAGCAATAAACGTGATTGCAAAATTGCGTGGAGGGGATAAGACTTTGCAAGTATGACGGCGCATGCGCAACTATTCAGAGGATTTTTCTGTTATACGTTCAAAAATAGATTAATGTCTTTCTCACTTTAATTTTGAAAGATTTCACTACGACTGTCTTTTAAGCGAACATTGAGTGACACATCGAAGCCATTGTACTTTTTGTAAGTACATTAATAATTATAATAACTTGTTCACTAATAGGTTACATTTGGAGAACAATTATCGTTCGAGTAATCCCTGGTTATTCCCACCCAAGCAGAATATGGGCTGACAGAACCCTATAAGATTTGTCATGAGACATTAGTTTAACACTTCTGTTTAACGAAAAAACGTAAGTATTGAATTCAATGTTTTTGCCCAATCCTAACTGGGTTTATGAAATTAACAGCATAAGCTGTAAACTTGGGTGGGAATAACCAGGGATTACTCAAACGATAATTGTTCTCCAAATGTCACCCATTAGTGAACAAGTTATTATAATTACTAATGTACTTACAAAAAGTACAATGATTTCGATGTGTCACTCAATGTTCAATTAAAAGGCAGCCGTAGTGAAATCTTTTAAAATTGAAGTGAAAAAGAAATTAATCTATTTCTGAACGTATAAGAGAAAAATCCTCTGAATAGTTGCGCATGCGCCGTCATACTTGCAAAGTCTTATCCCCTCCACGCAATTTTGCAAGCATGTTTATTGCTGATAATTTCCAGACTAATGACTCTTAAACGTCGATTCAAATGAATATAGTATTTACAAACGAATTGCAAACGATTACAATAAAAAAAATCATTTAGGAGTGATTAGAAAAAAAAATGCGGCTAACTACATGGGTCATAAGTTTTTTATTTTTTATAAAAAAACTATCTACTCTTAAACATTATGACCTTTTTTACAATCACCTGCGAACGATTTACAATCGATTGTATGAGTTCGTTTTTGTAATTGTTGATAATTTGCGGCTAATTACATACTGCTCATACCGTCAATAGCACCGAGAGCGCACTTTGCCAAGGCCTGAGCTACACGTATGCCCTCTACAACAGCGGGGTTGAAAACTACACGTGTGCACTCATCCTCAGTACATGAGACGTCCATTATATTCCCTCTGCGCCGTTCTCGCCATATTCGTTGTCTCCCCCATAACCTCAATGTTTGTGTAATGGAAATTAGTGCTAATGTTTCTAATGATAAGTGTTGCAAAAGAATAAAAAATAATGAAAGAAATATTATCATCTGATGAAACGACGAACGAAGAAAAAAATTAATAGAAAATTTGCAGCAGAAGCGTAATTAATCGTAAAAACTGGTACCTTTCCAAAAAGATTTGCTGACAGATATATTCTTGTGGACGAAAACCAGAAAAAATGGAACGAAGAAAATGAAAATACGGTATCAAAATCTGAGAAGAATAATCTAGTTGTATATTTCAAGGGAGTCCTTCGAAGGCTATATCAGTTATGCACTTTTTAACTGAACGTTGCATACTTTTTCCTGAAAGATTAGTGACAAAGTGCGGAACTGCTACCTTATTTTTACTGAGTAGAGTTTTGGCTGGCAGATTACGAAATAGGCACGTAATTTTTATTTAATTTTTCTCTTCGTGTAGGCGTAATTATTTGATTAATTATTTAATTAATCAACTTCTATACTTATTTTTCAATTTTTCCCTTTTTTTTATTTTTATCAATGCCTGCTCCTGACTATCAGCCATCTTTCGATGCATGCATGCAATCAGTCCGTACTTTCATCGAGCTACGATGAAAAATAGTATACAATAGTGCAGGAAATTCTTCTTCCTGCACAGATGAATAATAATGACTGCAACCAATATGCATTCAGGTTACATTGAGAAACTGAATAATTCCAACATTATCTCAAGATAAAGTTTATATGCAGGGGATTAAAGTACATATTAAGAGGAATAACGATTCCACGTTAGGCTAGCAGTCTACGGGTAGAACCAGTGATATTAGGATCGTGGGTTCAGAACCGGATTGGATAGTGATTTTTTTAAGTTAACAAATTCGAGATTTTCACCGACAAACAATTTTCATTGTTTTCACTGACAACAATTTTCATTTTTTGAACCACTTGCATCAATCAACAGTTGGCCTAGCTAGCGGCTGGTGGCCGAGCCACGTCCAGACATGGCGACAAAGAAGGCCCTAGTGTCATCATTCCGGGGCTGCACCAGACAAAGGTCGAGCTTGGGAGTTGGACTTGGCCCATGATCAGCTAGACCTGGGCTGATGTTGGATCGAGCATGGGGTAATTGGATATTCCTATCTAAGTTACGACCCGGGTTGTGTATCACTCAACATAATGTACTCTCTACCCTTTATTACATAGTAATCGACATTGGGAATTAGCTGAGTTAATTGTGCCGAGGTGCTCGGGCCCTCATCTGGATTATCCATCTCTTTGCGTTTTCATTACTTTTAAATATAACAGCATGTACCGGCAGCACCGACTCGTCGTCATTGTGCGTTTGAATAACACAAAGAGCAGTCTAGAAACTATCAAATCTCCGAAATTACTTGTTTCCCCCAAGCACGCTCTGCAAAACCACAAGAACGAGACTTTCATACTCTACTATAGAACATTTAGAAGGACTTTTGAAAATGCTCTACGAATTCACCCCAGAACGTTGTCACCTCTGTAAAGAAATAGAAAATTTTGTCTTTTATAAATAAACATGTAACGTACAGAATTCGAGTTATTGGAAAAAGGATGGAACAATAAATTGGACCAATAAATGGGCCCTCACAAAAATATGGAAAACATGAGTCATAATTTCCCAATCGCTCAGTATCCAAATGCGATATATTCACGAATATCGTGACGTGTTCACCTAAGTTTGACGGGAAAATTATACCTTACTTATAGAATAGACGGTGGTTGTTCGTGCGTTGCGAATTTTTCTAGCGTCGCCGATTCGGTCTAAAATTACTGAACTTTCTTACAATTATTCTTGAATTTCTTTCATTTAGATGGTACTGGAGACTTCCAAAATCGACTCAGTGATTATTTCGGTTAGGCCCTTCATTAGCTGCAAGTTAGAACAGCATAGTATGTTTTATTATGTAGCGATTTTTTGTAGCTGAAATATAATTAGAATATAATGTATTCTCCGATTTGCAAGTCATACTCCACCCTTGACCGACTGTGAGGGTGTGAGGGTTTCGTCAAGTAATTAGACTCGGAACGTAAATTGTACTTTTTGTATTTGTTCATAATAAATCTGTAAACTATTTTATAGAATTACCTCCAAAACTATTTGAAAACTTCATTGAATACTAATAGCTGGAAATCCTATGATATTGAATAAAGAATGCTCAAATACATATTCACAACAAGTACCAAATCTTGTACAGGCTCGAATACTGAATTTACTGAAAATATGGATAATTGCTACCCGACATTGTTCTCGGAACAGGATAGCCAGACGGCGTTTTTTCAAAAATTCTTCTTGATTTTTCCAGAATAGGTTTGGTCATAGAGAGCTCTAAATGAGATATCCAGTACGTCGATCGAAAGGTGTCAGTCCTTCGCATGATCGACATCACTCGATTAACGGTGACTGTATAAAATCATTTATATTTTATATTTAAAAAAAACCGCCGTCTAGCAGCTTCGCTTCGGGACCGGGCCGATTATGCCTCGGCTTTTCTCCAAACTAAGCTATCGGGCTCCTAATCACTTCTTAATTTCAAATTTCTGGTATATATCGAGGTTCACTGTCCTCCCTACTGCAATCTTTTTTTTGAAAGATGGGAAATTTATATAGCGTTCCGGATCCGGTGACCTCACAGAAAATCGTTGAGTAGGATATTGGCTGAGGTCGGAAGGGAACTAGGACAATTTTCGATATGATTTTACAAGAAAAATGGACTGGAAAAAAAAATTTAATTCAAACCGCAATTTTAATTCGGGACCTTCCGACTAGCCATCGGGTGCTGTCCTAACTGAGCTATTCCGCTCCTAGCCACTTTCTTATTTCAGGTATATCGACGATGAATCTTTTTTTCCCGCATCATAAAAAAATGATGACGTTGATGAGTAGCAAGCAAACAAGAAGGTCTAATAATTCACAAGTAATAGTTACCACTGCCTTTATAGTTTCAATTTCGTCCGCCCGGCTTTTATCATATGTATTGCCTCGATAATTGCATAGGCATTGTATAAGCACGCAATATATTACAGAAGGCCTTTGTTCTCTGGGGAAGTGCCAATCGACTCGACGGAAAATCGGCTTATGATAAATCGATAGATTAGTACAGAACTTTCATTCTCAAGCTGGTCAAATGAATTCTCATTCGCAGATGAACAATGATATTAGCGGGCTAATCCTTTTTTCCTCATTGATTGCAACTGCAACAGTGTGGGCTCATAAGTCATTGGAATTATTCGGTAAGGTATTTGTGTCTCTTATATGAGAACTGACTATTTAATTTTACTTCGATGGAATGCAGGAAAAGAATGAAACAACCGAATTCGTCAGTCGAAAAGCAGAAGGTAACTACTTAATACGCATACACTTATGTCATTCGATATTCACTCGATATTGGTATATAAATAAACAGAATGAACATTCACGCATGATAAGAAAAATTAACCAGAAATTACATAGAATATCTATAATTCTCACTCGAAATATCATTCCGTTGTTAAATTCACCACCAACATAAAGTTTCTCGAAATTGAAGCATAATTTTTCTGTAATTCTTTATAACAATATAAAGTACAAGTTACTCGAAATTTTCGTCGAACTTCAAATTCTTGCCATAGATATTCACATAATTACACTTCGCTAAGAATTACAAAATCCTTCCACTATTATCTACCCATTTTTTTCACCGTACGTTGAGGATTATAATCTCAGATGTAATAATTCTGAATATTTCGGAATAATATGAGGTGTGGAGCTGAAATTTCGACCACGAAGAGTGATGAGTTTGGACAGTTTAAATTCCTGATCAGTGAATGTGACCTTCTAATCGGTCAGAGGCAAATGATGAAGAACAATATGTTTTGTAATTTAGCATTTCCATATTGGAAGAACAAATCGGTCTTGATCAAGTGCAAAAACCTCTATAAGCCCACCCAGTGAGGCATCATACCTGATATGGACTTAAACGGTTCATGCTGAACCGCCCTCAGAATGTTAAGCCCCCCTTACTTAAAATTCTGTTGATTTTTCCGTGTCAACAATTGGATTTGCATCAGATCAATTTTGCAACTTGATGCCGACGCATTTAGCGGTTGAATTTACAACGACAGACCCGCCAAACTTTTGTTTTTAATAGGCCTATTCTCCATGGTATAGTCGAAGTAAGACGATTCGAATCAGACTGAAAAGTGATTTGAATAAGTACTTCGTTTCTGGATGCGCTTCCAATAAATTATTTGAACAGCGATCTCGGCTCTAATATTATTGACACGAATTGTGCCAGTCACCAATATTGAGAAGCTCAATACGGTTTTTTCATTTCTGAATGCCATAAAAGACAAAAAAGAGGTATGATGTTAAAAATGTCCACATGTGTCAGTGTATTTCTGTGAACAGCATTAATAATGGAGGAAACAGTAGACATTGCGTCACCATATCTTGATTAATATTACTAAAACCAAAAAATATACTATTGAGAGGGTGTTGCAATTTATGTTATACGGGCCGATTAACAAGGTTTTTTTATTGCCTAAGGGATGTGAGTAACAAGAAAGGCGATAAGTGGTCACTTACCGCCCAAGGGCAGTAAAAGTACGAGGTTAAGGCAGGCCGAGTGACATAAATGCAAATATCGAAATATATGAAAGATCAATGCATCTAACGTGCCTCCGAACAACACAAATCAGAATAAACGTGTTTTGATATTCGTTCCTAAGCAAATTTAGCGCGTCAGCCTTCTTATGCACTGGAAAAACGGAAAACAAATTGATAGAAAGGGGGCTTACGAATAAGTATAGCGACAGTTGTCATTGCACGAATACATCTTTGCAGGTATCGTTACTGCGACACTTGATAGTTACTATGAGAAATAATTAAGATCTTCCTGTCGAAATATCCTCTGAAAAAAACGTAATCACGACGATACAGTGACTATCGAGGTATCTACTACGGGACCACTGCTGAACCAATTGGATGTTTAATTAGTAGTTATCGAAGGACTAATTGGTTAAATGGGAATCAAAAATGCGTGTTCAGCGTGTTGAATTAATTGTCAACCTGTAACTAATAATAAAAAAAAAATGTTGAAAGGAATCGCCAGATCAACGTTTTAATGCATTGTGTTTTGCACAATTTGGTCAACTTCACTCGTTTAAAAGAATGCTGGAAATGAAAGGGAAGGTTGTATAAATCAAATACAAAAAAGTTCTTGAATTTTTAAATTTTCGAATTTTTAAATTTATGAATTTTTGGATTATCCATTATTACCGCACCTACTACTGCTGTAAAGTTAATTACTTCTTTCTTCTATGAAAAGCGAAATTTTTTAGTGAACCATTATAATTGACTGGAAAAACAATATAATGACAGTTTTACTTCAAGTGCATTCAAATTTCACGCTCTGTTAAATCACTTTCATTCATTTCGTAGAGTTTTTAGGCAAATATTATAGGGGAGATTGCTAACGCCAATGCTGAAAGTCCAACCGCGAAATTTTCCAGCGGTACTGCAACTAATTTTCGGAGGCCGTGAGCACGAATAAGGCAGAGCGCAAGCCTGAAAGTGGCGATAATTCAAGAAGGCCGATGATGTCCGCAAATGAGCGAAGACATACGATATAATGATGGAGAAACCAGCGATTGCAGCTGAAACTCGCTGGCTTCACCCTAGCGAATTTCCGTTTCTCCCTAGAAAATCCATGAACGGCCTAAAGATATATATGTACATATATTTATATATACGAAACCTACTGCGCACTCCGTACGCCGAATTTGAATTTGGCGGTTCGAGTTGACCAATGAGGAATGAGCCCTACGCGTTTCGAGATACTTCGACTCGGGCCAACTTCATTTTTGTGTTTCTACTTTCATACTAAGGATATCCATATGCGTGCGCACGTAATGTGTATTCGCGCTGGTGTTTACATCAAGGTTAGTGAGGCATATGTGATGACTATACCATCAAACAGTAAAGAGCCACACCCGTCAGGTCGCAGAACTTGAATTTTTTCTATCTGTGATTTTACTTTTTATTTGCAATAATTCTTGATGATCGTGAAATTAATATTGCCAAAATGCCAAAGGAATTGAATAAAAAACCTATGCCCTGAAATATGTAGCTAGCTGGGAACGGGATCCACTTTTTAAAGGTTAGTATTGTTATAACAATCAAAAATGTTCACTCTGTATAAACAGTGGATCAGTTATGTCAAAACTATTTTCTTCATTAATATAGGATGGCTGAAACCTTTGCGTGATGGAGAACCAATCAAACCTTTCTACATATATTGTAAGACGATCCTTGTCGCTCATAAAAAGAGTCTGATGGCTCACAGAGAAAAATTGAACCATAAACATTCCGTCACAACCGATCAGATTGTCAATACATTGCCGGACTTAGATAGCTTTACCAAGATCACACTTTCTCAAAAGAGGAAAATTGCTGAATTGAAAACAGTTACTTATGTGGCAGAACACTGCTCAATTAATGCTGTTGGTCATCTTTATCTTCTGATTAAAGGTCTTGATAAGCAATCAGAATTTTCGCAGGACATTAAATTGGGTCCAACGAAGTGGGCTGCACTTATTAAAAATGTTTTATCACCGTGCATTTTGGAAGATCTCCTCACTGATGTCGGAGATTCCTTTTTTTCGCTTATTATCGATGAATCAACAATCGATAGTATGAAACTGCTATGTGTTATGATACGTCATTTCAGTCGAGTGAAAAAGAGATCTATCACGACATTTTATCGTATGATTGAGATGGAAGCAGGAACAGCAGATGCTATTTCAAATGCAATTATGGATCAATTGAAATTAGATGGTTTGAGTCACGACAAGCTTCTTGACCTTGGAGTCGATGGGGCCAATATGAACGTTAGAGCTCATCACTCGGTCTCAACAATCCTTCGAGCAATTAGTCCTGATCTGGTAGGTATAAAATGTCTCCGCCACTCCTTGTATCTTGCAGCTGAGGAAGCCTGTAAAGTATTTCCACGGTATCTGGATTTCATGGTTCGGGAAACTTATTTTTGGTTCTCCATGAGTACAAAACAACAAATAGAATATGCCGACCTATACCGTATACTGGCAGGAAAAACACCAAAAAAATAGTGAAACTCTCGAATTCAAGATGGTTGGTAAGGCTCCAGGCTGTAGATGTCATACTTACCCAATGGGACGCTCTGCAATTACACTTCAAAATGACCTAATCGAATAATGAACGATGTTATGTAGCTTTTCAATTATGCGAAATGTATTCCACACTCGAAAATAAGATTTATCTGCAATTCCTGAGCTCAACATTGAAAGATATCATTGGATTGAATAGACTGTTCCAATCTTCTTTAGCAGATCCAGTGAAACTTTTCCAAGATTTGAATGATGCCGTCTACTCCATACTGCAAATGATTATTTGCTCCTCGCAATTAGCAAAGGTTCCGAAGTACGGCCTGGCTCAATTGGATTTTAAGCAATTTTACATGTCGACAGATATATGTATTAATTTTAGACATGAATTTAATGCGTCAATTTCAAAAATCAATCCTCAATCTGCAACTGAAATGAAAAAACGTTGTAACGATTTTCTGATTTTTCTCGTTTCGCAAATCCAAAAAAGAATTCCGGAAAACTTTGACATCTTGAGCGAATGACAACGTTCTCGCCGCAATCGTCTTCGTCGCAAGTGAAGCCGGATATCACAACCATTGCTTCGAGATTCAAGCACAGATTATGCACTGACATTGAATTAACTATCAAAGAATGGAGTCTGGTGCATAGAGCAGAAATTATTGACAAATCGAGTACTGAGTCCTTCTGGGCAGAGGTAAACGAGATCACTGATGTTGGAGGAAATAAGAAATTTGGAAATATCTCGAAGCTTGTACTTGGACTGTTGAGTTTACAATTCTCTAATTCTGCAGTTGAACGGGCTTTTTCAATTGTCAACATCATCAAGGACAGGCTTCGGAATCGAATGTCTACTGGCATGGTCGAAACGATTTTGTATGTCCGGTGCACTTTGGATCCTGAATGCTCAAATTTGAGCCAACAGCAGCGATGCTCAAACGTTTCAATTCAGAAACAATCTACAATATGGTGGGAGAAGAGGATGTCGTTGTGATGAACACATTATCGGTTGACGAATTGGAATCTACATAGATGAAAAAGGATGAGAGTTCATGGCACCACATAGTGTTCCAAAGATACATTTGCTTCCTAGTCCTGTATATATTTTCTATCCTATATATTATATTCTTGTTTCTACATGGTTTATAATGAAGTTACATTCATTTTCCTTTAATTCTAAATATATTTTTTTTTACATCGAAAATTTGAAAAATCCCTAAAAAAAACCCTAAAAATATTTTCTCCCTATTCTCACCCTAAATGGACCAGAATAACCCTAAATCTAGGGAGAAATACCCTAACCTGGCAACACTGTTTCACGGTCATAAATTCAAAATTTCTTTACCAAATTGTCAAAAAATCTTTGGGCAAATGTATACTCAAACGATTGAGAATCACCTGAAATGTCGAAATTTATTGGTCTGTCGGAACCCTTTTTTTTCAACGAATCAATTCTTGTTAACCAATTCAAAAATTATTAAACATATTCCGAATTTGTCAACTGAAATAGAACTGATGAAAATAAAAGCTTGTCAGGAACCACTAAATCTCGACGGTTAACACAATTGTCAATCGGTTGAGCATAAATTTTCTAGAAACTTGTTCCCGCATTTGTTCAATAATTTTGAAATCTGTTAACAAAAACAGAACCGTTAAAAAAAGGTTCCGACGGACCAAGAAATGTCCATGCTTCAGACGATTCTCTACCGTTTGAATATACATTTGTGAGAGAATAGTTTTATTTGTTTAACAATTTTTGGAATTTGTCAATAAAATTAGAACCGTCGATAAAAAAAAAAGTTCCGATGGATCAAGAAATCTTGAGGTTTCAGATGATTGTCAATCGTTTCAGTATACATTTACTAGAAAATTTTGCCCGTAGTTGTTCAACAATTTTTTGCATTTGTTCACCAAAAATTGAACTTATAACCAAAAGTGGAGCCGGTGAAAATAATTCGTTCTGGGGGATCTATAAATCTCGACATTTCAGGCCATTCTGAATTGTTTCAGTATGAATTTTCCGAGCGATTTTTGACAAGCTGGTAAGGAGATTTCGAATCATTTTATGCCATCGGTGCCCGTAATCACGCGATTCTAACCTCGCTTCGCTCGGTTAAATCGCGGGTTCCGGGCGCAATGACATAAAATTTTGTATGAAACGCGTGCGTAATATATTTTTCGACTCGTGGGATTATAAAACTCGCCTTCGGCTCGTGTTACAAACCTCCCACGAGTAAAAAAATATATTACGCACGTGTTGCATAATATACTATTTTGTTTCCAATCGGTGGTTTCTCCATCATACCCCCACTCCGCATTATGTCGTATGTCTTCGTTAATTTCCAGACATCATCGGTCTTCTTGAATTATCGACACTTTCGGGCTCGCGACCGATTTGACTTACAGGTAGGTCTTCTGTTATAGTATCGTAGCCGCCCCTATGAAACCTTTCGACTGAACCTTCGCCATAGGCTTCAGCCATCTCCTCTATAATCTCTGGTATTACACTATACTGTTTCCAATCACTGAACACTATAAATGAGAATTCGAGTCGCGCTGCCAACTCAGTGGCTCAAGTGTAACTCGTTAGTTGATGGAGATAGAAGAAAACGCGAGAAATGTGCATCATAGCTCGTTAGTATGTGCATATCTTCATTAATATTCAATAATTAAAACGACAATTGTATCAGTAGAAAGCTGATACGCGATTTATATAATGCAGTAACTAAGGCCAGTTTTCATCTAAATGATCATATAAATTTATTAACTAAAAACAATGGATTGGAGGTAATGGAAGGGGAAGTTGTCTAGTATAGACACTTGGTAGCTCTCGGTGGTCTTTCGCGTCTAAAACGTATACATGGCCGATACGCGTATCTCGATAAATGGTCAGTTTTCTATTCATGTCAATTTATTCTAATCAAATATAGTTAAAACCAGCCAACCGCTGAGTGAAATATTATTTGTTGTTGTCGCTTCGAGCAACGAATAAAAAACAATGTTCAACAGAATACGTGAGAATCATCGCATCTGACCCTTTTATCATTGCTTGCAATGAATGCTATA
The DNA here is from genome assembly GCF_000806365.1 of Fopius arisanus. Lineage (NCBI taxonomy): Eukaryota > Metazoa > Arthropoda > Insecta > Hymenoptera > Braconidae > Fopius > Fopius arisanus. Next base: position 154,354 of record NW_011887877.1, on the reverse strand, counting down.
ATTAGCAGTAATCTTTATTCATTGATATAGACAGGATGGTCGTCAATGAAATCGTCCCATCGTTTTCTCAAAAACTTCTGCGTACCTAGAAACAAAGGAAGAGACACCAGGGTGAGGGTACTCCCTGCAGAAACATCCCGTCTAAGTACGTTGTTAAACATATCAAGCGTGACGAGTTTCGCCTTCTTGCGGAAAGAAAGCAAAATGCAAGACGACCAAACTAAAAGAAGATAAATTAAGTCAGGCGCCAGTACGTATTGTAATCACAATGCACAAAAACTGATTTAAACAAAATCAATGACTGGAAGAGTAACCGGCAGCTCAGTATCAATCCCGGAGGCGACTAGGTTCAAAATCCTGTTCCAATCGATAACTCTAAAATGATCGGGTTAACTGAATAAACAAATTACTAACTCCAATTATTAACCCTATTTATTTATTACGTGATTTCCGACAAATATAATATTCTCGGGTCTGAAATACAAAATGATACAATATGATTTACTAATGTGATATCATCAAATTCCTAATCAATTTTTTAAATAATATTAAACAGTCAATTTAATACAATCCTTAAAGTTAGATATTCGCCCTATAAATGAATCAGTCAATATTGAATTAAAGATCAAGTCACAAAATCAAATTCTTGAACGAAAAATGAGAGATGATCAAGTCAGGAATAGTAAATAATCCGAGCAAAAAGGATCGAATATTTTCCGAAACTGAATAGAATCGAAAAAGTGGTATTAATAGAACCAGTACAAAGACAAGAAATTGCCATTATTTTGGATCTCTAAATTCATATTAAATTCGTTACCCTTCAAGGGAACCTCACACCCAAAAATTGCTCAAGCATCGATGCAGATGATATAATTGTAGTTTCCATTAATTTATAAGTATCTAAGATCAATTATTTTCAGAAAATATCACTAAAAAAAAATGATAAACACAACTTTTCACGGCCATGGCCATAACCCCCCCGTAGTACTTGACAATATAGCAATGGACAACAAGCATCCTGATAATATTAACTCAGGCAATCGTTGATGAAAAATTGGTCAGTTAATCACAAAATTATTTCCGGAAGTGTCCAATCGCTTACTGATGTTCAACCAATCAGTTCGAATCTACGATATAGCTTCCCAACAAGAAAATCGTCCTAAAAACCAAATAGTAGGCTTTTCCACAGAAATTTAATTATCGGTGATGCCTCAATACAAATTCCACAAAAACGTAACTGCTTCAAGTGATGTGCAAACGATGAGTGATGAGACGAAACGACGCCAAGTGAAGCGTCGTCTGAGGGAATGTTACCAATCTTTTGATTGACTAACATCAGGCTACAATCAATTTGTTGATTGGCCATCAATCAAAGTCTAGTAAGACTTAATAACGTTTCACTAGCCAAAACATTACAACTAAAAATTATTCGTCAATCGAAGCCAATATATGCCAGATTATCAAAATAATAATTCAGCAATGTCAAACCTCGCATTGCCTGAGTTAATTAATTAGGTTCCGTAATTACGGAACTTATAAAACAATCTCTCTGTCCCTCGCTCGAAATTCCCTAGAGTCCCTAGGCGTATCTCCCCCAGATCTCCTCCAAAAACGGATGAACAAGAGATCGTCCGCTCCCTTACATGATTAGCCATTAGTTTTTACCACCGTAAGTAAAAAAGATACAGACAACATTAGTACTACTCCTTCCTACACGTTTTCCCATCTCTATCCCCGGTTTTATGTTGAACTTTTTATGTGGAATAACGAACGGTATCTTTCTCTTTATGTGCTAATCCCTAAATCAATAACCACTGTGTACATCAGTACGTAGTCCCAGGCAATAGGCCCCGCCAAGTGTGATTTATAAGATCTTCTCTTTTCCGGGGAGTAATTGCCATGGCTAATTACGGTCGACTCACCTCAAGGATTCACTCTTTATTTAATAAATATGTAGTGACCCAGTGTCAAACGAGCCAGTGTCGACCGCTCACTCTCACTCACTTACTGAAAAAAGACGTACCGTTTGAATAGCGGAGTAAACACCAAGAAGTTTTGGAGACGCTTCGGAAACGCCTAATAGTCGAGTCGATTCTACAATATCTAGATTTTTATGAACCATTTACCGTAACAGTAGATGCTTTCAACTAAGCAAAGCGGCGCTACTATGCCAAGGAACCATCGAAAAAAACTTGCTCATCTGAGGCGCCTCACAAATTTTAGACGTAGCTGATATAACCAATTTTACAATAGAAATAAAGCTATTAACCATCTTCTTCGCAGTACACTATTTTATTATTTCTATATTTTTATATACACTATTTGGCCATGCCTGTATGCACACGAATTTACATTTAAAACGGATCATAGACGGCTAGTATGGCTGCACAAGGTGAAACACCCCACAACACACTGACTACGGTGGAGAATAACACTAGAAGAATATTAATACAAGATCGTATACAAACTCGAAATCACAAATATAAATGCAGACGCACTTGCCAGGAAATCGTAAAATGACAAAGACAATACTCCTGACGACATCGTGATGCGACAGCTGAAACGGTCTCATTTGAATCAGATACCAATGGAAGAAAAATCAATGTTTTGGCACGTAGCGTGACAAAGCAGATAAGTCACACCAAAGTAATAAATCTCAACGAAAAGAGTTATTCTTCTACTTCAACACGAGCACCATATCCCCCTCGACTACGCCACTTTGTAAATCTTCTGAGAAGTCTTGAGGAGTCAAAAATGTGTCAAAAGGAATTTCGGAAAGCTACTTGGACCCGCTCAAAGCTTCCCGAAAATTCAATCTCATCTCATGCATTCCCACACCATCCCCAGAGATCTAGACATCTCAGAAATCACCATCCGATGCAGACAGGCCTGAACTAATCACACAGTTGCATTTATCCATGATAGGAGTATTACGAATGCCGCAATTAATAAAGGAATTTTCAATACTATGACCGTATAATAAAACATAGAAGAACCGAAGTGGGGGCCTCGTGAAAGCAACGGAACCAACGACAATTGAAGAACGTTCGAACAACTAATATTAGCGGTCTCCACGGAATACACGTGTCCCAAGTACAGAAGATGACGCACTTCGTCAGGGAATTTTCAACACTGTATCGTTGCATTATGAAAGAGAAGCAATGACAATTAAAAAAATCTAATTACCAATGTTAGTGTTCTTCATAGAATACATGTGCCCCAGGTGAAGGGAATTGGAATATTATTTGTCAGTAACCACAGATATGTCCACCAAATTGGACATCTTCAGTCGGGACGAAGTCCAAGTCAAAGTCATTCGACTCCGGAGTTTTGGAACCAGCCGGCTAAGCGCGACTTTCTTTGAGTAATAGTGTTTTGAAGTGACCTCTCTAGGAATTGCACCATCGATGGAGACCATAGGATGGTGATTTAAATCAAGAAGGATGCCCGTTATTTCCAAGTATTGAAAATCCAGTGGGGACTCTTCATCTGGAGTAGATAATTAAAAACGAGCATCAGCAACCACTTTTTCGATGGCTGAAATTCTTGCACTTCACACTTAAAAGACTCCTCTGTGGTAAGTGCTGCTGACAAGTTAATCATCACTTCTGTCCTACCACTGAACAAGTGAAATCTATAAGTTGGAGTTCACGAGCCTTGAGTCTGCCAATACCTCTGCTCTATAAGACCACCAACAAATAGTTTCACTGGCCCCGTTCTATTCTCACCTGTCGTGCTGATAGTTTACAATGTTTGCGGGGTCATAAACTTCTTCGAGCTGACCAAACTATCAGAATTCATCCACTGAGTCGAGTCTCCGGTCTCCGGTCTCCGGTCTCCGGTCTCCGGTATTTCCCCGGCCCCTAATTCTTCCGCGAAGGCCGATCCCCAGTAACTACCTCGTCCAACCACGATGCCAAATGTCAACCACTTTGAATTCGAAGGGTTCACGTTCAGTGCCAATGGTACCCCTGGAAAGAAGTCCCGCGACGTCTTTCACTGGTAAAGGGCAACATGCACCCACCAGTTGGCCAGCCATTGACATCACCCCCATCATCATTCCTCGAATGTAAGTAGGTCTTCTCCAATTGTCCAATTGTGAGGCGCACCTGGCGGGTTGAAAGACCACTTCGTACTTCCATCGAGCAAGAGATTAGCAAGCTGGTCCGATTCCTTGAACGCCATTGAGAAGGGCTTTTTTAATTGTTTGTCGGCTCCGAGAAAATATGTTCCGCTATTTCTGAACTGAGACGACTTCAAGATGAACCGCGGACATAGCCATACAAACGAAAATTGCTAGCCATCCTTCATAACATTTGCGGCCATGTCCTTTCCACGAGTGGAGTGATACTGGACCGGAATAATCAATCCCTGTCTTGAGAAATGTACCGCCAAGTGAGAGACGAGCAACTGGGAGCTAACCCGTAAGCTGCTGAGCTTTTATTCCTCGCGATCTTATGCATGGAATTCACTTTAAAATGAATGATCTTACTGGCGCTCTTCCACCAATAATCCAGTAAGACCGTCTCATTAATTTAGATGAGAAATGCGCTGACTGACTAGCCTTGATCCAGAAGAGTTTGTTCAATGTCACCAGGGTTGAGAGCTGTCTTTAACGAAGATCCTGGAGTTTTTCTGAGACGAGCAATAAAACGTTGGCAGTGAGCAGTAATCCGGGGCAAACTGTTGAGCGAGGAATAGCGATTGACTAAATCCCAGATCTCTGAGCGCGGGACTTTAAGGCTGAGCACTACACGAGGTTTCTCTTTCAGATGAGCTGATGAGAGTCTCAGAGATAGTCAATGAAATGAGCTCTTCTTCAGCCATGGTGGACGCTGCCACCAGAGTTCATGCGATGCGACTTAAGCTGTGGTTAACCCACGCGATGTGGAACCCACAGCTGGGTTCTCTTTGCCCGTAATGAACTTCCAGTGAGCATCCGTTAATTCCTGGATCAGTTGGACACGATTTCTAACAGACTTTTTCCATCTGGAAGAGTGACAGCTGATGCATGTGAGGGAAACTGAAGAGTTGGTCCATAAATACGTCGGCACATTGGCGAAGTCGAGTTGGTCTTTGACGTACCTAACGAGTTTAGCAAGAGGAACGGCAGCTGAGAGCTCAAGCCGTAGAATGGTCAAACGTTAGAGAGAAGTAACTTTAGTTTTCAAGCAGATCAATGAGATACAAAGCTCTTCGTTACTATTGAAGACCTTGAGATAAACAACGGCTGACAGCTCGAAGTAAGAGCCCTCTGAGAATTCATATATCTCTAGAACGGAGTTCTGGAGCAAACCACCCCATCTGGGTATGGATATGTTGGACAACGAGGTGACATCCCGACGAAGACTATTTCAACAATGTACTATTCAGCTGAAGGCGAAACTTCATCTTCCCAACCAAGCTTCTCCATCCAAATGTTCTGCAGTAGCATCTTTCTTCTGATGACCATAAGAGAGAGAAATCCAAGAGGATCATAGAGTTGCGCAACTTCTGAGAAGAATAATTTGCTTGGAGACTGACGAATTCTACGATACTTTACTTGAGAAGTCAAAGTTGTCTGAATTAGGTTGCCAAGATAATCCCAGCATTCTGGTCTTGGACTCCTCCTAGATACGCCTGTTATTAGAGGTGCAATCAACATCGACCCATTTGAGAAGAGCTGAGCCATTACTGTGCTATTTTGCCAAAGACATCCTACAGATAGCAGAGAGATTGCGAGCGCCTAAAGCTATTTCGACGATTCAGTTATGCGTATCTGCACCTCCACAAATATCGTCAACATATCTTCCCCTATAAAGAGATTTTCTCGTTAATAGTGAATACTACTGCGAAAGTCACTAAAAGTAGGAAGCACCATCGAACGCTGGCCCAAAGAGCCCAGCGGAAGATGAGTAGGGTATCGGACGACAGCCAAGCAGGCCGCTCCGAACGTGAGTGAGACCAATCAACTAGTGGGAAGAAATGTGGAACAGGTCGAGTCTGGACTGGTCGACGAAAACGATCAAGGTGGAGAAGAGTGGGATGCTTCTCCTGGAACCTCCTGCACGTGCGACATTCTTGGCAGACGCTGATGCTGTGCTTACCTAAGGTGTTCTAGCACAGGTAGAACTCATTCATGACCTCCTTTCTTGCGATGGGCCATAGAGTCTTGAACTCACTGCAAGAGGCGATGATCGGCTGTTTTGCAGTGCGAGCAAGTGTAGCCAGCGTCAGCGTCAGATGTCGAGTGAGTACACTATGTGAGAGCTGAGATTTCTGCGCTAACTGCTGAGACAGACGAGAGGCAAACCACTGATTGACCTTGGCGCTGTTATCAGCCATTGATCGATTGAGGAGAGCAATTCGAGCGCACGCAAAGTTCGTGAAAGCATTGTTGAAAGTCTGGTTCTTAAAACAACCCGGAGAAGTCAAGTTTTCGAACATATGTCCTACGATCTTCTCATGAGCTGCCTCCAGCTTCGCCCAGTATGTCTCCAGCATGATCCACTTGGAGTCGAGTGCCGTCACACCGAGCTGATTGATTTCCTCTGTAGGCTACTTCGAAATACCGCCTATGAAGGCTTCTGGAGTCATTTGCAAAATAAGTGTTGCTTCGAGAGTGGCGATCTTCCTGTCGATAATGCTCAGCGACAAGTGCAAGGAGAAATGAGGAGAAAGCAAAAATACAGCAAAATCCAGGAAATATACAGCAGCAGTAGCGAACTGAGAAGCAGATATGGTCAAGAGCAGAGTCTAAATGGGCAGGTCAATAACAGAGGAAAAAGTAGCTAAATTCCAAAAAAAGCGAAAACCTCCCAAAAAACAATAAAAAAGGAGACTGCGGATAATGCCAGTGTCGGAGCAGCGGAGAAAATTGAGAAAAACTAAAGAGAAATATTGTTCACTTCCCTTAGGTCGAACTGATCTATTTGTATTTCCCACCTCTTTATATAAAATCTCACTTAATTTAAATTTGGTTTGTTCGAACCACATAGAAAATGTTCAAAGACTCCTGATGAGAACAAAAATGTATTGAAGCCCACCGTGATGTGTCTTAAGTGGATGACATCGATTTCTTTACGTTAGATAATTGCATTATTGACAAAAATAGGCTTTCTTCTGCCTTCTTTCCTATTAATGCTGCAAAGACTTGTTTGTGGATTCCGAGTAACATGTAGAAAAAATGATGAGAGGGAGAAAGAATACTGTAATGAATGTCGACTTATTGTATTGATTTTCCTTTATCGTTCACTCTTTCGTCTGAAGTTCCTCGTTCCTTTCTCATCCTTGTTTCTGGTTTTCATGTTCGACTTTTCTCATTTTACTATATTTAGCATATACATAAAGCGAAATCTTATTAAATCTCATGACTATGTCGGCACTACATTCTGGACTCTAGTTTATAAATACTTGTTCGTGATCAAGATACGCGACAGCACATTGGTCAAGTTGATGTTTTACCCTGTCACGTATAATATACAGAACACAATTACTCCCCAAATGTTTCGGAATATTTAAGTGAAACTTCTTTGCGCTCGTTGGGCTGTAATTCCAATATCGAATGAAACGAGAAAGCGGCACGAACAGGAAGGGGATGGTGCGTGTGATGGAGCAGTCGGATGGAAGGAGATATGGGAGAGAAACGAGAACACGACAGATTCGGAGTAGGAAAAAACGAGAGAGGGGTAACATGCGTGGACGTCCGTCAGCTCCGACGAAATAAGCAATAAGTGTCATTGGTGGGGGGGGGGAAGCACGGTAGGTAACTCAATAATTCCAAAGACTCAACGACAAGATCAGGCACGAGAATAGATAGAACTTTCTCACGATATTCAAATAATTTACAATCACGAGTTTTCACTTCATATTTTTCATACCACAAACCAATTGTATCTTTTCTTGAACATGAAAGTATGGAAGTGAGTGAATAGATATTTTATAAATGAAGGCGAAACCATTAACTATCTTTTTTTATTAACCTAACACCCTTAAAAATTCCAGAATAATGGATAGTGGCTTCTGTTATCGGGGAAATATTTCTATCTCATAAAACTGCTGGCTAGGGTGAGTATTTTTATGTCAAGTGTCAGTCGAGATCCATGAAGTTTCACTTCTAGGCTGACAATTTTTTTTTTTCGTAACATGAGAATTTTTCGCGAAATCCGTCCTTAGTTACATTATAGAAATCTTCAAAAAAATCAGGAAAAATTTGTGCTAAAATGTTACCAAGTGGGCGTTTTTATCATGTCCCGATCTTCGGAAAAATATCATGAATTGAAGAAAAAATTGAATAAAAAAGTACACCAAGCACGAAGATTACTAACCTTACTTACTAACGAGACTTGATTCTGCGAGTGAATAAATCCAGTAACACACATGAATGGGAAAGCCGCCATTGATAACACGACTTTCAATGAAAAGAGTCCACTTGGCGCGCTCAGATATGTCGTAAATTACTCTCATGAAACACTTATCATTGAAAGGCAACTCAGTGTCGAAAATTAGAGCTATAATTGTGATTATTTTTCTCATACTGTATCCTTTGATAAAAACTCTCTCGAACTTGATCAGCGAATCGATCAGTGGATCTCAACATTACTCAACCCAACCCAATTGGATACTCATATGACTATGGGATCCTGCATTGAGCTCCAGCACTAGAGTATTCAGGAGTCTCATTTGACTCAAATTGATTTTTAAATTATGCAATTGTACATGATTTTAATTTTCTAGAATATGTGTACAAAAAGCCGGACGCGCCAAGTAGACTTTTTTTCATAGAAAATCGAGTTATCAATAGTGGCTTCGGTCCAAAGTCAGTCGACTAGTGACTTGTCTATTCATGTTTGTTACTGGATTTATTCACTTGCAGTATCAAGTCTCGTTAGTAAATAAGGTTAGTAAATGACGTGCTTGGCGTATTTTTTTATTTGATTTCTTTTTTATTTGACATATTTTTCGGAAGATTTGAAAGGAAAACACGTCCACTTGGTAACATTTTTTCTCAATTTTTTTCTCATTTATAAAAAAATTTCAGTTTTTTTTACAAAGCATATCAATTGTCTTCAAAGCAATATAATGAACAATAAGAATCATTTATAAATTATTTGTCAGTGGAGTTTTTCTTTTTAATTTTACAGCTTCCCATAATTTGCATGGGATACGTTATACTACAATAAACGATAATACTGAATAGCTATTGAATTTTTTAAATAAGTGCATCATCTCTGTCGGAGGTGGACGACCCCAGGCAGGGGTCTGAGCCATAAAATTATTAAGGTTCCAATTATAAAGTGTGTTGGCGGTAACATTGGGAGATGGCGCATGCACGTGATTGAAATTCGAAGGTAAAATGCTTTGAATTTTTATGCATGTCTATGGACATTTTCTTTTTGATTAAAAAAATAGAATTAAAAGATGACGGTTTAGATTCAACATTCACCAGTGAAAATGAAAGTGAGATGCTTGGAAACTTGAGAACGAAGAATTTCATTGCCAATTAAAGATTAAAGGACGCTGATAATGTTTTTGATCGTGAGAAGTTTGTGCATTTTAATATGGCATCGAGAGGGGGAAATATAGAAATGAAAAATTTCAAAAAGCATGTCAAGTCAGGTCTATTAACCACATGACAATATTTAATAATTGTTTTCCAAACAATATTTCCTTTTCAAGAAATCTATGGAAGGTACGATTTTTGTTTAAAAAGTCGGTTAAGACCAACTAATGATCAATCAAAAGCATAACAAAAAAAAACCAATAATTGAAAAAATATTTCCATTAGAAAAATGGAAAATGTTTCCATTTTACTTTTCCCACCGCCGACTTTCGGCCGAATATCCTCACTATTCTTGCTTACACGCAGGGGCCCGAAGGGAGTGCAGTCATAAATTTTATGGCTTGGTACAATTTTGCCTAATGGAGGTCGGGAGCTGGAGATGTTGCCCACATCTGGTCTATGTCAGGGCCCGACAACCTTCAGGTAGTCGGGAGTCATCCTACTACTGCGATAATTTACACATTACTCCGAGTAATGTCAGCGTCACTGGTTGAAGCGATTTGTTTCATTCTAAAATGAGAGACTCATCATTAAGAGCTATGTACACTTTAGATAAGTCAGAGTTATTAGAGTGCAATTTTCTCAAACAAATTTTTCATAATTTTTTAACTGAGATTTGTATTTTTTTTTTAACTAACACAAATTATCTTCTGAGGTTCAATTCAGTAAACTCAAAACCGGTGTGGATCGTCAAGAAGTACAATTTTTCGGGAATGTGGTTATTCAATTTCTTTGACTAAAATTTGTTGATCTCAATGTATCTAAGTGACCGTCATGGTGTGAAATTCTGGAAATCTGTTTACCGTTGCTATGCAAATCGCGTGGAAGGTAAAAAATTGGGCATCAGATACTCCATATAAAATACGTCAATCAGAATTCTAATTAGAGTTATTGTTAAAATCTCTTACAGTAAGCGCAGAGTCAGTCAGTAAGGTATGGAAATTAAATTGGTACATAACTGAGAAGCATAAATTGGATTGAAGTGCGTACCTGTTCCGTAATTTTGACTCTATACTGTTTTCACTGACAGACTGCATAACAAGCGGCTAATTTTTGGAGATTTTTTATCGCATTGTCGTCGCCATGTATACAGCCAGTAGCAGGCTGGGTTTATCTCAATTTTCATTCTCCTCAATTATCATGGAATTCAATTTGTGATAAATATTGCCATGTTTTCGCGATGTATTCAATGTAATCTTTCATTGCCATTATTTACTTATTAATTGTTGTCGATTTTATTAAATGGCGAAGATAAAATTAAGAATAAGCTGATTAATTTTTTTCCATTCCAATTTTTAACGATAAAACAATAAAGGTTGATGTTGAGATGGTTACATGAAAAAATGGGGGCCTGAGAGCGAGATTAGTGTGTTACGGTCAAGTTCGGGGTGGTGGTGGGATAAATGCGTGGGAAAAATAAGTCCAGCACCTAGTTTAATAACCTTACTTATTAACGAGGCTTGATAATCTTATTGCTAACGCTATTGGTAACTCGATTTTCAACTAAAAAAAGCCACTTTCACGTCTGGCTTTTTGTATACATACTCTAGGAAATAAAAATCATGTACAATTGCGTACTTTCAGAATCAAATTGAGTCATCTGAGAATCCTGGATACTCCATTGCTTAAGCCCAATGCAGGGTGCTATACTCATATAAGTACCCAATTATTTTGGGCAATGATGAGATCCACTTATCAATCCGCTGATCAAGTTCGAGATAGATTTTATCAAATGCGACCGTGTGAGGCGGAGTTTATTAGGATGGTATTTCGGCTAATCACAATTATAGATCGAATTTCCCACACTTTATTGTCTTGCAATGGAAAGTGTTTAATAAGAGTAAGTTACAATATATCTGCCCACGCCAAGTGGACTTTTTTCCCTCAAAATCGAGTTATCAATAGTATATCAAAACTCGATATGACCATAGTGAGCGACCGTGAACAATTTTCGAATATTTTAATGATGTTTCAAAGTGAATCAGGAGAAATAATATATTAGTAGGTATCTGACAACATATGGCTTTGAAGACTTCCATCCTCAAAGAACTACAATGTCGCGTGTTCAGGTACCCAAAGACGAGCCGAAATTGAGAGTCTGATACTGACGATGGATTGTGTAGTATTAGTGACGAAGAAATGAAATGCCAACGCAAAAACGTGGTAAGAAGTCTGTTATATTTAGCAAGAACAAACAGATCAAATATCAGGGGCATCCGGTAAGTGAGGATTGGGAGTTGGTGAAAATCTACTGCTGCGGCAGAAATGCTCTGTGACACTGTCGACATAGCAGTCTGAATAAGTAGCGATGATTGAGTCGATGACGATTGAGGTGTGTCAAGAAATGTCAATCTACAACTTATTAAAACTAATTTTTGCTCCCTATCCGGATATGGTTTTGTGGCGCAACAAAAAAGCAGTAACTTTCGGTGCAGAGATAAGTGGATGGACTAAATTGAGACCTATAAGCGCCGTCAAAGTTCATTACATTTAAAAGTATATGAAACTGTATTAAACACCATTGAAGTAAAATTAATGTGTTGTAGAGATCAGTTAGCAGATGTTTTTAAGAAACTATGAAAATTCAAACTACCTAAAACTTTGAGTGGATAAAATAATGAACTTACACATTTAACAACCGGATTTCTCATATGGACAAGAAAAGTAATGAGAAATAGGAGGTGGGATGATTTGAGGGTTTGACTATTAGCGTCGGCACTCGGTGACGTATACAATATGAATTTTCAACTCGATGTTAAATTGTTCCGTTTCCTTTCAAGATGATATCTTGCACGAAATTGCGAACAAAACTGCTCTACCGGCACGCTTTCCCGTTAAGATACAACGTGGATATGTTAGAATATTTCTTCAAGGGAGATGAAAAGATAGCGCAATTAAAATTCCGCACATGGCGTCGGCAGGACCATCCAAAAGTATACAAATGAGAATGGACCATTGATCCCGGTTGAGTCAACAGTTCGGATCAAGACTTAACTAGGCTCAAACTTGGAATCCCTGCTTGTTCCAGGTTGGTTCAAGTACGAACATTCGAACTCGATCTAAGCTTGGGATCCAATGGTTAATCAATCTTTTAATTTATCTGGAAATGGTTACTGAAAACAATGGAAAAATAAGAATAATTGACTTCGTTATCATTAATATAAGTCAATTCTAACCATATTTACGCATCTCTGATGAATTAATCGTTGAAAAAACCTCATTATCTAACATAAAAAATGACTGCTGTAACAGAGAGTCAAATGCATGACCGTAATTGCAGAAAACCCACGCCTTACTACTAGCTAACGCGTACTGATACCTTCTAATTTTTAATTGTGTATATGAACTCCTTGGCCCTGGACCCTGACGTGCTCGTAAAGAGACGATGGGTAGGGTTGAGTGCCAACCTGGTGCGTCCCCGGGTGGCGGATAGAAGAGCGGCCAAGGAAAGAAAGCCGCCATTGGGAGTGGGGACGGGTATCCGGAAGTATCCGTGCCCGCATCCCGCCAGTGCTTGTCGGAGCATGGCCAACGGCAACCACACGAGTAAACAAGGGATTAAAACGCTCATTGGGCACTCTAAGACACCATCGCAGTCCCAGGTCCTCGGGCACTACATCCCCGGAGGCGTCCAGACCGTCCAAGAAATTGATGAAGGATGAGGGAAGGCCTTGGAGCAACCTCGTTCAGGGAACCGATAAAGGGTGGTGACAGGGTAGTCATAGTGTCAGCTGCCTACCGGGATTCGACACTGACGGGAGCACAGGCTGGACTCATCCAGGACGGGGTTCGCACGGAACCAGAGCGGTCCAGTCCCGGGCTTTGAGGGCCACTGATTTGACCAGGGTGTGACATGCATGGATGCTCAGTCGAAGGACTGGCTCAGGGGCGCAGGGGTCACAGTCACCTCATGGGAAGGGGTCTCCCTTGTTCTCATGGATAAGGAAGCGCTCCCAAAACTGATCAGGGTGATGGCCTCTCTTCCGGAAAAACCGGTGGGCGCGGCCGCCAGGGAACACAGAATAAAGGCATGCATCCTCATCAAAGGGATGGTAGCTGCTTTCATACCGCCGCTCAGCAAGGGGACTTAGCCATATCCAAGTTGAAAGCCCAAATACGTGAGAATGAAACGTTAGAATATATGGTAGGATCAGCTTACCTACCTTATGACTCCAATGGACCCCCCCTCCAACACCTGAGGTGGAGGCACTGATGGTCAGAGTGAAGCTCGAGGGAACAGAACTCCTGCTTGGTTGCGATGCGAAATCATACTATCTGGCGAGCCGACCTTCACAGACTGTAGCAGGCAGGTACTGGATATCATCATATGCAGAGCAGGTGGACTTGGTTAAAGACTGGAGAGTCTCTAAAGAACCTTCGGGCTTTGACCATGGTCAAATACGCCTCAAGCTGAGTGGGAGAGTGGATTCTATTCGGAAGAGAAATCCGAAAAAAAGGACTAGGCAGAGTACAGCTTCTACTGAGAATCTAGGACGTACTCAGCAGGTTCGAGAACAAGGAGCGACTGGAATATATGGCCGAAGCTTGCGGAGAAGCGAGCAGAAGCTCTTTTGAAAACAACTGTGTAATGCGCGCCTGTGTAATCAAAGAAACCAAACAGGTGAACTGGTGAAACGCAACCCTATCTAACCTGAGGGACCAGGTACGGAGGGCGTGGAACAAAGTGAAAGACTCTTGCAGCAACCTACGCAGGAGGGGGGCCATGGAGGAGCGTAAATTACTCCAGAAGAAATACAACAAAGCCCTGGTGGAAGCCAGGAGAGAAAGCTGGAAGAGGTTCAACAGTGGGGTCAAGAACCTGTCCGATGCCTCCACGCTGGTTGAAGTACTGGGGTGGCGCGAACCTAGGCTGTTTAATGAAGCCAGATGGCAGCTATACCTGGACCTCGGAGGAATCTCCTCGACTCCTGCTTGAGGAGCACGTTCCTGGTTTTACAGGCACGGAAAGCCCAAAAGAGGTCGGAAAGAAAACTGGAAGCCGATATGAACCACAGGATTGGGCTCTAGCAGCCAAAATCGTGTACCCACAGGGAGTAGAATGCGCCATTAAATCCTTTGAACCACTGAAAGCACCGGGACCGGATGGGATCTACCCGGTGTTACTACAATGGGGAATCGATATCATCCTGGGGCCTCTTACCACAATTCTGAGAGCCAGCATAACACTGAGAACTATACCATGAGTTTGGGAGGAATCGAAAATAGTGTTCCTACCCAAGCCCGGCCGAAACGGCTGTATCAAGCCAACAGACTTTCGACCCATCAGCCTAACCTCCTTTGTTTCAAAGCCAATGGAGCGGCTCATGAATAGATAGACAAAAAGTAAACTGCTAATAGCCAGGCTGTTGTCTTCTGTTCAGTAGGCCTACAGGAAGGGGAAGTCCACTGAGACCAGGCTTCACCACCTGGTGGCTAAGGTTGAGGCGGAGATAGGGGCAAAGCAATACGTACTGGGCGTTTTCCTTGATATTGAGGGAGCCGTTGACCACACAGGTGATGAGGTCATAAAAACAATCATGTCAGGGTCTTTCCAGAATTGACTAGGTACGAAGCATGTTGGTGAGCAGGTCTTTAACGGCCGATCATAATGGCATACAGATAGGAGGTCATCCGAAGGGTGGGTGCCCACAGGGCGGAGTTCTATCTCCACTGTTGTGGTGCCTCGTCGTGGACGAGCTCCTAGAAGAACTGAGGGAACAGGGCTTTCTGATGTATGGATACGCGGATGATGTGGCCATTGTCGTTAGGGGCAAGTTCCTCAATGTGCTGAGGGACAGACTGAACTACTCTCTGAGAACAATGGTGAATTGTTGTAGAAGGACGAAACTGTCAATTAACCCTGAGAAGACGTCGGCTATGACATTCACCAGGGAATACAAAGTTATAAGCCCGGAGCCGCTGAGGTTAACGGGTGTAGAGATTGGATATGCTACCTCAATGAGGTTCCTGGGTGTTCAACATGGACGCCAAGCTCCACTCCACATAGAGACACAGATGGGCAAGACGTACGCCACGTAGGCATGTAGAAGAACCATGGCAGAAACCGGAGCTTTAGCCCAAAGAGCAGTTTATGGGTGTATAAGTTGGTTTTGCCGTCACGGCTCATATACGCCGCTGTAGTCTGGTGACCCAGGGCAAAGAGTGTGGAGATACGGAACCGGCTGAAGTGCCTACAGGGCAATTTCTTAAGGGCAGCGACTGGGGCCATGAGAACGACACCCACGGATGCCCTAGAAATTGCCCTAGACCTGCCTTCACTTAATGATCTTGTGGTGAGTAGGGCAGAATCAACAGCTTATAGACTCCTGTGCCTGAGGGAATGGATGCAAGCGGAAGCGGCATACGCCAAGCTTGACATCCTCAAGAAAAATCCCTGGAACATGAGTCAACATAGAATGACCAGGAAGTACCAAATTAGGAAATGCAGAGCGTGCTTTGGAGCAGGAACGTAGGGCCAGAGGAAAACTACAAGTGCAGCTGGTCCTTAGGGACTATGGCCACCATATTTCAAGCGGAAGTTCTGGCAATCAAAAAGTGCTCAGAGCTTCTGGTGTCCCGGATGATAATCAACACACACATTTTTGTGTGGACAGATAGTCAAGCCGCTATAAAAGCTCTCCGCAAATCCAGTGCTGACTCTAAGTTGGTCTGGGAAATCATGGTAACCCTTGCCTGGCTCCCAGGTCACGAGGATATCCACGGCAACGAAACGGCAAACGGGCTGGCAAAGCAGGAGGCAATAAACGCGGACGAGTCTTCGCCAGTAAGCGTCCCCCATGCCATCGGTATAAGCCATATATTGGAAAAGCTCCGACCTGAACAATCGGAGCGGTGGAAAGACACAAAGACCTGCAGGAAGGCCAGGGCAATCGTGCCTGGCCCCAGCAAGAAAAGGTCGAAATACCTACTGGCCATGGACAGGAAGAGTCTAGCCACTACGATCAGGTCGCTTACAGGACATGGCAGATTTAAACAACATTGCAGAGTCATCGGCATGGACTCGGATGGGTGGTCATATGTGATATTTCGGCTGTAGCGGCGACGAGACTGCGCTGGTGCAGAACTGCCTTCCCTACCGCAAATCAAGTGGCGAACAAGGATGCAACGGATCTGTTAAGACTGGAAACGAAGGCCGGGCTGGACATATGATCCGCGCATAAAACAAGCGCAGCTATAATAACTCTAGTCTGAGTTTGGTGGCATTTGGGAGGCGAGTCCGACCATCCGCGTACCCTAACCTATCTATGTATTTATCCATTGACTGAAGTTGCTCTTCCTTGATCACTACCACCTTCAGCTCTCTACGACTCCCAATCCTTCTTACGAACATACCCACTTATTTTATGTTACCTGCAATTAATTTATTGTTATCATTATCAATGATGTCTTATTCATTTCTACCATGCTTGGTCCAAGCTTCCAACGTTACTGAAATTTCCTTGGTAACTACATTCGTATTTGCTCTCTGTAATTACCCTTGGCCTGACCACGGTACTCGCATAAAGTGAAGCACTGTTAGGACTCGGAATTCCTAGGCTTGAATTACCTGGATATCATATATTGGACCTAGCTTGGTTCAAGCTGCGAGGTTGAAGCTCGAAAGCTCACACCTGAACTATCATCGGAACTATCGTATACAAGCTTGTATTTCATATCAGCCTTCTATCACAAATCTTGCTTGAATCGTGATAATTCCATTGGATCAAGGTTAGTTCAAACTAGGAATTTCACAGCTGGGATTTCCTCAGAGGATTCGTAACCAGGAAACCATGGCAAAGCTTAGGTACTCCATTCATGAAGACGTTGATAAACAAAAAATCAATACTTACACTTCATTCATAATTCCCCCTCTGATGCGCTTTATGATTTCCGAGAATGAAAATCATTTTCGACACTGTTTTTAATTATCATCACCCCTATCAGTTCCAGTTACGTCAGCGATAAACTTCTTTGGCTGATGGACTTTCTATTTAGCACTTCGAACCACTTATATATACCACTTATATATGAAATTTCAATACTCATTTTCTCCGTCATTTTACCGACTCAGCTGAACTCATCATTAAATATGTAAGCAACCATACATGTTGCAGTTCATTAGCATGTGCACCCAAGCGCTTGTAGTATAGTAAGCTTCGTATGTGCCTTCACATCTTCTGAATGGTCATTTCATATCATTTTTGCAAAACCTTTTTATGTTTATCTTCAACATTCTCTTTCCGATCGATAATGTCACATAAATTTCTCCATGCGTCAGCTGAGTTATAACTTGTGGGATCACCAATTTACATCAAATTGAATTGATTGGAAGAATTAAAAGTTGACTATCGTCGAAATTGCATGTTGGGAACATACAAAGCCTGGCACTTGTAATTTTTTGCGATTCAGCATATTTTCAAAGGAAATCACATTTGAAGGTGATCGAAATTGATTCGTAGGTGCTGTTATGGCAATGCGTTCTGTGTTCACATTTCACATTCATGCAACAATCTTCATCGAATTTACGGTTTAATGAATGATGGTGGAAGGATCGAAAAGGACCATCTCTTATAATGTGACAGGCACACTACAAAAGTACATTTAGTAGGGTTTGCAAAATGACCAAATGGAGTATCACTTTCATAAAAATGATTAACGCACTTACTGACGCTGCAAATATAGTTATCCATTATTGTTTTAATCGCATTATTAGTCTTCTGCATATTCAAGTTAAAAAACGATGAAATTATCTATGTATTAGAATTCATTTGAAAGATTGAGTGACTGCATCGGAGTTCTATGAAGTGATGTAAAAAAAAGCAGAGATCAAGTTGTTCAGGAAACATCTCTACTGCTGCATATTTCTGATATTATTCTAATGATCAGATAAAGAAGAACATGAGAAACAAACCATCTCCCGATCTGGCGGAGTGGCCTAGCGATTGGCCTAGCATCGGAGTTGAAAAATGTTTTGACTGAAAGTAACAGAACCTAGGATTACTTGTAGGACCCGTGTATCATTTCGTTAACTATGGGTCAGGATCTGCTTACAGTTAAACTTCACTTCAAATTATCTCCGAGGGCCACGCTTATGGTTGAGATACCCATGGTTAACGCTTGGTTAAGTTATAGTAGACTGTGGATTAAGAACTCTGATTAATTGACATCAAAGTCTCATTAAATTACGACCAATGGGAGGCATGAAAGCGATTACAACTCGGTATACTTCTCAGAGTATAAACTTTGCAGGACGAGACGTCAGTAAATCAAAGATGAAACTTGCGAAAGAGCCACCTGCTATCCTAAACTAGTTTTTGTCATGAACACCCATCAAAATGGCGGCGGAGTGGAAACGCGGAAGGGGGCCGCGGGCGCAGCTTTCCTCGTCTTCTCTGAATATATATAAAAAAAAACAAAATTTACAAAAATTAGATTTAGAAAGATGAGCTACTTTCACATTGAATGAAATGTCTGTAATCTACGGATTCCTTCGGAGATAAGTAGAAAATGAAAGATGAGCATGGGAGTTCAGCTGCTGACGGAGAAATTAGATAAAATCGAAAATATAAAGCGTCGATTTTGTTATTTTTCTGAATTTATTTTCAAAAAGAACTTAGAACAGACTCAAAAAAAAAACATTCGTTTAATCTACCCAGTTTCCTGGATGAAAATAATTTATTAAATAACAACATTCTTTCGGTTCGAATAACTCTATACGGCTTACTAATTTTTCACAATTCTGACAACCGACAACTATAAAGGTTCATTTCATGTTGTACTTGTACCCAGTTTACGCTGCACCTTGTATCTCTGTGAAGTTATGAGTGAAGGACCAGTAAACTTGATTTACCATACGTGGTACTATCTTTCGATACTGTCTGTCTGAATGTCATTTACCTTCCGAATATAGCCACCATGAGTATCGCTTAGTGGGCTTCAGTTCCCAAAAAATTGTTACACTGTTTTCGAAATACAAGAGAAAGGGTGGCAGTGCGAAGTAACCCCTCCTTTTGCGCAATTATCGACATTTATGATTTTGAAATACCTTGACACTACGACAAAGCATTAATTCACCGCTTCTGCATACTTCACTCAATTAGTTTCTTAATTTACCAGCTGGAGAATGAGAAAGTTTGTACTATCAATTGGACAGTTGTTTTTAATTAGTCGCCGCTAAATGGTCTTATCTCCGTTATCGTTACATTTTTTTCTTTCATTTTTTATTAAAAATTTATCTTTGTCATTAGAAGCATAGCTAGCAATTAAATGTATATGTCACAACCTTGTCACAACCTTATTAAAGAATATCTGCGTGAGTGTGTATGACCTTGTTATCGAATTCAGTGAAAAAGTCATAGAAGTTTCAATAAAATTCTAAAATTTGAATCAATTGAATAATTATCTTCCTAATGATAGGTACTAGAATGCAATAGCTATAAACCATCTTACATCGAAAAATACGGATAAAGGTAGTGAAGGTATCTTCAAAACATGGAGTAGTTTTCAGACGTTGAAAAGAGAGTGGAAGTCGCAGCCGCTTGTTTCATTTTGGACTACAGAACTTCACTAACTAATGACCAATCAACAATTTAACTGGGCTATTAACATAATTTATATAATTTGATCGATAAGACAATGCGTTGGAAACCTCAAAAATGAAAAATCAAAAGGAACCTATTACTTAGTACTAGTACCTTCATTTACACTTTTAGGTTTTGGAAAATTTTCGGTACCCCGGATATAGTATATTTTTGCCTGCAGCTGGTGCCTCCATTAGGCGATAGTCAATAAATTTTATTTTTCATGACTTCTTCACTGAGTTGAATTGATCGTTTTCAGTATTACAATAATTTTCGCTGGGTAGTGGCCGAGTCAGCAGGCTCACCTTGCTCCGTCGAATTGGAACCGCTTGATAAATCCATCGATTCTTAATGTTTTCATGTCATAATAGTAATTAATTGCGTATCGAACGCAATTTACCTCTATACCTTTATATTTTTTATTGTTTTTTTTCAGTTATTTGGTTATACCTTATTAATAATACTCACAACCTTAATACTTGCAATTGATAACGAAAGTAGTCTTGCGCTACCATTTGTGTTGAATTTGTTTGATTCTACATTGAATCTGTTCTCTTCGTTTTTCTTAGACTTCTCTCGCAGTCCTTTCATTTTCAATAAATGAGCAACATACTTGATACTCGCTAATGGAATATATAATTGAACCTAAGATATATTTTACAGATCCTCTTCACAAAATAGTGAACGAAATAAATACGGCAGTGCTACTCAAAACAGATAATTATTTTTTGATTTGCATTTCTTCGAGTTTTCACATTTTTGTTCACTTTGTTCCCAGTAAAATGTGAAAAATAGCTCTTACCTATGTATTTTCAAGTCCTCTTCTCTTTGATATCTTCTCGTTTCCTCAAATCCTTCCACAATCTTTTACCATTCAACAGTACTATCGAACATCTACTGAATGGCGGAGCTGCAGCTGAACCCCTTGATGAATGTAGAAAATAATTAGGAACACTATTCTCAATACATGAAATCACTGCCAAAGTATGCTGAGCTTAGGACTGACTACCTGATTAACTGAGATTGCATTTCAATTCAATTGATCCGAAAAGCTTGACGGATGTTCAATCATTTATAGTAGCAATTCAAAATAATAAGGTGGTTCTGTGTAAGAGTAGTTTGCCGTATGTTCGTCAACAATTCAAATTTCCGAGGAATATGCACTAGAAATGAACATCAGATCATAGCGAGAAAATGATGATTTTTTGTTCTGCATTTTTCGTGGTTTAAATACGTTGATATTCGAAAAATTTTGATTTCTACTGAACTGTTAATATAAAATCGCTCCATTCGAATACAATACTGCTTTCAGATGTGGCTCACCTTTGATTCAAATGATACAGTTACGATAATGAACGAATATTTCTGCCAATCTGGGGAAATAATCTGGTCTTCGGTAAGAACGAATCTGTAATAGAAAAACCTCGAAAGTGAACGGATGCAATTTATCTTGAGAGAAATCTATCCAGAAAATTTTCACCTAGTCTCTTGGACTAGTTAAAAAGCTTACAGACGTTGAAATTCTCAATGATAACAAGAACCTTAATTTTGCGGTAAAAACATTGAATAGATACGGTATAACATGATGGCTGGCAACCACTTCAGTAACTGGAAAATTTTACAGTTGCGACACCACACAAGCACTCACCAATTATTGAAGTATTGCCAAAACTGGAGAGAATGTATCTAATCTCAGTGGTAGATTCAACGATGGAGCATTTTCCATTACCAGCAATTAATCATGCTCTTATAAATTCTATAATTTAGGAAAAATTTGGAGGGTTGGTCAATTCTTTTCTAAAATTATCTATCCGTCAACATCTTCATAGCGCCATTTGTTACAGAATCCAACATTTATAAAATGATAAATATGTTATAGCTCGATCAACGTTCCGGTCTTAGCTTAAGTTACGCGACACTGTTTTTCATTGTGATAATTTCCCACTAACAGGACTCTACGTCATTCTGCAATGATATATCGGTGGAGCAACGTGATCTTAAACCAATCCACGAGTATTCTCGAATTGTAATTTATAGATTTGATAGCTATAATCCTTCAATTTTATCAATATCCACAGACTATGCTCCGCCAATTCTGTCCAAATATATTTTAATACGTCCTTCATATACACAATTAATTTGTTATGGATACTCCCTACCAGCTGCCAATATTCTAGTTGGACGAAGAAGCATGATTCTCTCCCGTCTTCCATCAACGTTTCCAATTAACATGATGAAAGAGTGAATCAATTGTTAAGAAGAGTGGAATAGCAAAACCAATAATATCTTCAAAACGAATGATCCATAGACACGTGGTTTGAGACACTCGACGATGTTAGACCCTATCATCATTGTAAAATACCATGAACGTAAGTTGAGCTCTTGATTCCGACATCAAACTGAACCACTTCGGTTGATCATCAACGAATATGGAGGAGTCTTCTGAATGCCCGTCTATAATCAAGATTGAATATCGTGTAAATGAGTGGATTCAATGCACTGTTGATGTAACCCAGCCAAGTAATGAAGTATACGATGCCTTCCGATGGGCAGCATGCGGGGCAAAACGGTACGATAACGTACATAAGAAAAAACGGTAGCCAACATACAACGAAGACACCCATAATAACCCCTAGGGTCCTGGCTGCACGTCTCTCTTTTGATAAAGAAATCCTTTGTCGTTCTTCGATGAACTGGTAGACAGTTGTTGACGTACCTCCACCATTGGTGTCGCTGCTAGCTGATACGCCGTGTCGCCGGGTATGTTCTTTTTTTTTAACGGGCTCACTTATAGTAACCTCAGCAATAGCCTCATCCTCAACGACCACTAGCGACGGCTTAGTGTGAACACGCATGACCGAACGTTCATTGTGATTCGTTTCACTACTGACGGACTCCTCAGCATCGTCTGCTTCGTTTCTATGTCTTGTCGAAGTTACAACACCAAGTCTACTCTGTCTGGCACGCTCCCGCAAGCGTCTCCGAGTGGCTAAGAAAATCTCCAGGTATACGAGACTCATGAGCAACAGTGGTATGAAAAACGAGCCTAGCGATGAATATATTACGTAGCCCTGACGGCGTGTCAGTTGGCATGGAGTTCCAGGCTCTATTTCTTCTGGCCAATCATTCCATCCTGCTAAAGGTGGTGAACTTATAGCTCCCGACAAGATCCAAACACCAGCAATTGTGCCCAACACCCTCTTAAGTGTACGCTTCTGTGCATAATTTATAGGATCTGTTATTGCCCAATAACGATCCAATGCTATCGCACATAGGTTCAAGATGCTTGCTGTGCAACAAAGGACGTCACATGTTAACCAGAGCTTACAGAAATGTATGCCGAATATCCATTTTCCTAAAAGTAGATAGGCGACGTTGAAAGGCATGACCAAAATGGCCACCGCCAAATCTGCAACTGCCAGGGAGACAATGAAGAAGTTTTGAACGATTCGAAGTGGTCGATACGTAAATACGGAAAGTATGACGAGTGCATTTCCTAGTACTGTCGCTAAAATGAGAAAGCCCAACGTCAGGGATGCAGTAGCTGCTTCCCAAGGTGGCAATGTTGCACCGGTATCCTCGTCACCACTGCTGCATGCATCCTCGTATTCATTCATTACGACCATGGTCCCAACTGTTTCACTGCTGGCGTTCATCCCCGTGCTGTCTCCTAAACATTCATGAGGGTAATTTAATTAGTGTCAAAAATAATTTGAGAAGAAATTCACAAGTGTGGCCTTAAATATCAAGGAATTGCCAATAAAGTGGTGGATGTTATGGCAGTTTTAAGGGAATATCTTTAAGGAAATATCACTTTAAAATAATAATGGATCAATTGAACTCAAATGAAGTATTTACTGAATATTGAAATTCCATTGACATAATTCCTAATTATTCGCCATAACTTTGAACGTAGAGTTAAGCTAATGGGTGGCCACTAATGAGTATGCAGTAATATAGAGCAAAAAACGAGACAGATGAATACGCAGAATGGACCTCAACGAAAACGGAAACCATTAAAATAAAGTAAATGTAAATCAACTCAATGTAATTTTTTATTTTTGACATCCATATGCTGACGGGACGCAAGGGATTGCTGTTTGCACCTGTGACTGTCTCTTCATTTTCATAGCACCTAATCACTCCAGAGCCTTTCAAGGTAAGACTAGTCATGAAGGATAGTTAGTTGATACGATAACCTCGGTGATCAGTTTCCAACAAGTACAAGTATATTGACCGCCGAAACATTTTCTTCCAAAACGTCCGAAAACCAGACTTAATAAAAATATATAATTGCAAAGGAAGTAACAGCCACTGCAGTTCAGCTTATCAAGTCGAGAGTCTGTACTGTGTTGGCCAAAGATTTTTTCCGAAATTCTTCGGTTTAGACTAATTGAATCATAAGAAAATCAAAAACGAGATGTAATGTAACATATCGAGAGAAATGAATGGAATCGATTTGGTCTCGATTTTGGTCTGCTCTCAGTTTGATTGATAAGATTATGATTCACACAACCGTGCACCTGCCTACTGAAATGGATGTCAGCGGACGGGTTCGTTGATAGGGATACATCACTCGTAGATAATTAGGAAGGAATATCTCTCAGGGAGAATCAACTTCTTTAGCAATTGAATGATTTATTAAAATGAATAAAGTCTTTGTCTGATCCCGTAGGTATTAGGCATTATAAGTTACAAGAAGATGACTCAACGAATCGTCGTATTACTAATTGGCTGTGTCTGACGAACCGATTAATTGACCGAGTGGAAATGAATGAACGAAGTTTATATTACATCGTGGATTCGATTGCAGCAAGTGTTTTCTCTTTGTTTTACACCTGAAGAGGCATTGGGTGACGTCCCAGATGTTGTAGCTGTTAACGGCGCGAAATGCCGACGCAGCCGCCGAGTGATCCACATTATGACGAATATACCTGGACTTGATCCATAAATATTCGGGTTAATTTATACTTCAGCATTATCATTCTCTGACTCGACATTATATGGTTTGGGTAATATGTGCCACTTCGCGTATCCTTATATTATCTAGATCAATGAGAAATTATTTAATTCTATTTCATAATTAATGACATTTGTGGGTCATAACATCCCTCCCCGACCGGGAAGAAAATTTCTATACTAAGAATTGTCTAGTCAACCCCCAAACGTTGATCCAGTACAATTGATAGAAAGTTAATATTTTCACAAATGTGTTTAAGATATTAAATGAATCCCTGGACTAAAATGTAAAAGATGTTCTTGCTGATGTAGCGCCGACATTTACTCTGCAGTTTTTAAGATTTTTACCATGATGTATAGTAAACCCCTACCAAGTAAAAGTTCTGAGATTCGCAAGCTCTTCGACACTTGCTCCATCCCTTAAATGGACCTTAAAGACTATCATGTACACACATACTCTGACGGATGCCCCAAAATAAAAAGGTGTTCTAAAGAGTGCTATGGTAACTCAAAGTTGGTCGTTGCCCTTTTTGGCCAAAATTTTCGGCACCAGCAGTAAAGGGCTAACCCTAGGACCACCGCCTATATTACCATTACGCCAGTAAATATTGATGAAGGCTGTCTCACGAATTCTCGATAATCAACGTTCTTCTGTGCCCTTCCCAGGTTTTCCTTTCCTTCATGTAGATGAACGCGAAGCCCTTCCCTCTCCTTCATGTTCCCAACAACGTTAGATAGCTGGATGTCACTCATGCTCGAGTTTTGTTCGTTTAGTGGAGCAATCGTGGCATCATCCAATATCAATTTCCTCGGAGAAGGACCCCAGGTACCTGTTCTAAGTTGAACAGCGGGGAAAAAGAGCTATACCCTAAATGAATTGAGTGGGCCTGCCGCCGTCCCACTTGTTATGTATGAAAACAAAGAATTTTTTAAGTCCCTTTGGAGTGTCAACGCGGTATGAGAGTAAACTAATAAAAAAGTTGTCAAGCGGAGGACTAATAAACGAAATTATCTGGCCGCCACAGATCAGCCTGTGCAACGATCACGATAGATGCGGAAGTCGAACGCTATTTGACGCTTGTTCGAACATTATGGCCGATGACCATGCTCTCTAGGTTTCAGGTTATCCCTGTCGGTATGCTCTCTATGTTCAGGGCCACGTCTACTCGTCTGGGGCGGCCTAGGTAGAAACGTCGTCAGGCAAATTATATGCTCGCCGGGCTTTTCCCTAGGTTCTGGCTACGGGTGCGGCTCCTCTCGGTGATGGCATCCGCGACGGCGTCAGTGGCGTCCCGGATTCTCCCACAGACTTGCTATCGGAATCCTACCCCATTCACACTATTTTTGAACTCTCTTCTTCTTTTTCTGGTATCGGCTAAAGTCAAGGTTGGACTGGACTTATATTATTATAGACTGGACTTATTTATTATAGTATGAGCGATAATTACAATAGTCCTTGCTGAAAAAACTAATAGTAATTAAGAATTTTGAAATAGAAGAATAAGAATTCTGAGAGGAAAATAGCAACGGACAAAACTAAAATAGCCCCTAACAAGTTACAAATATGCCCGAGATTCTCGATGAATGATAATGCTGAATGGAAAAAGCAGTTTTTATGATACACTATCATTCCTATTTCATTCCTTCCCATTACCCATGATGGAAGACGTCTACCACCTTCCCGCGGTTTCCATTGAGTAGCATTCCATAATGTTCACCAAGAGTAGACACTTAATTAAAAAATATATTCCTGTTTAGGTATATCAAATTTGTCGTTTTTTAAAATAATGTTCTAGTTTCACGTTCTATCATTTCATAAAAATTAACAGTCATAAGGTATGGTCGACCAGAAAAATAATAGGAACATTTATTTCCTTATTGCAAATGCAATACGAAAATCTGGAATTAAATTTTTAACAATATATTCCAAATATGAGGATGGGAAATTTTTATTTTTCACATTTAAAGTTGCAATATTTGGTAGGAAAATAATAGTTACTGAAAACCAATTCCGAAATATATTCTTAAGGGATTTTCATTGTAAATTTCAATGTTTCCATTTTCGATTTTAAATTGAAAACTGAAAATTTGTGCTAATTCTGACGGGTCAGTTTGACTAGGTTTAGTCATTTTTATTGCACGGACACGCCACTCTACGTGGCTGGCGGGAATATCGTAACAACTGCGACTTATTCTCACATAATGGTTGGCTAATTAGGTACCCATTTGGATAGGATTATCCCGACCTTGTAATAGGCTGGCTGCTGATTACCTGAAGGTTGCCCGGCCGTGGTCCAGAGTCATGGTGTCTAAGTAGCCGAAGAGACCAAAGAGTGACAGCTTTCTACAACTGGCCAGCCAACATTATAGCATTTCACCTACAGACTGGTATGAACTTAAGCGTAGATGCGAGAGACACGGACTTCTAATAGGCTGGCTCCTGATTACCTGAAGGTTGCCGGGTCCTGTTCCAGAGTTATGCTGTCTAAGTAGCCGAAGATACCAAACAATGACAGCTTTCTGCAACTGGCCAGCCAACGTTATAGCATTTCACCTACAGACTGGTATGACCTTAAGCGATGATCCGAGAGACTCTCGCATGCCGTTGGGAGAATCAGGACTACTAGTTTTTGCCTGAATTCGCGGTTCAGCTGATGTAGCTCCAACAGGAGAGGTTGGAATTTGAGCCCCTTGACCTCTTCTCTCACTGAGATAATGCTCTCCTCCGGGGCCGTGAACTGAATGAGGGACATGAATTTATCCTCACAGTCGAAAGGGATAAATCCAGGTTTCGTCGCAGCGGCGGGTCTGACAGTCGGGGATGAGAAATTCCAGTAAATTTCAAAACTCCGATTCACGACAAAGGAATCAATATGCCCTGGAGCGTGATGCACCCTCGGCGTTCTGCCAATATCATAAGCATACCGTCGATGATAAACTGGGCATTTATCTATCAATGCTGCATTATGCCGAGATTGCAATCCCATAATATGCGTTCGACATACACCAATTGAAACCGTTGGTTCCACAATAAATCGAGTCAGCTGACCGGAAAAAGAGAAAGTGAAGCCGGATAGGATGGATAGGCCTTGCTCCTCCATCTGACGAAGTAATACGACCTTTCTGGGCCTATCAACGTGCATGCGGAACTAGTTCGACTGATCGAGTTGGCGCCAAACATCCGAACCGTTCGGACGCTAAATTCAAGGCAGCAATTTTTCCTTGTACAAAATCCAGTAATTCCCCCTACGGGGACATTTTCTTTTTTACTCCACTATAGTTTCTTTTCTAAAAGTGTTACACCCCTCATTAACTGTTTATTAAAAGTTCATCACAAAAATCACCACACTTATTTACAATGAGGTTGAAAACAGTGACGGCGGTTATCAAAAAGGAGCTATACTGAATAAAATGTCGTCCAATACTAGATCGGGCAGAGGAAGAGGTACTCTCCCTCGTCCGTCGTACTTAATTAATCCTAATACACCAAAAAGGAAAATCACGGAGCATGTACACTCCAATTCATCAGGAAAGAGAAAAGGCAAACCCAGCCCAGGTAACATCGCTGCAGATCGCCTAGACAAAGAACTCCTGGAGTTGAGAAAATTATACGGAAGAAAAACTACACCCTCCACACATACTCTCCAGCAAAATCCACTTGCTGCAAACATCGCATCACAGGAGAAAACTCTCCACAGCACACAAACCCAATCAAATAATATCGAGAATTTCCCAGCAAATTCATCGTATTATGATTC
Source organism: Fopius arisanus (assembly GCF_000806365.1). Lineage (NCBI taxonomy): Eukaryota > Metazoa > Arthropoda > Insecta > Hymenoptera > Braconidae > Fopius > Fopius arisanus. The sequence goes on along the minus strand of NW_011887877.1, from coordinate 125,516 downwards.
AACTTCTCCGAAATCAAAACGACCGAGAAAGTTCTACGAACACCAAACATCAACAGCAACACCTGCAGATCCCCTCCTCGACTCCTCGGACTCAGAGAACGAATTACTCGAGGACTACAGAGCAGACGATAAGGAGCCAGAAAAAGTTCTCGAAAACTCATCGCAGACAGCCGAAGCACCACATCAACAACGCAGAACGGGTCAACGACCGCCTCCAATACATTCAAAAGGAAAATCTCTGAAGGCCATCGCCGAATTATTGTCAACACCCGAAACTAACGATAAGTTTTACTTGCGACAACCCAAAGATTGCCAATACGTCTCAATTTTTCCGCTAAATTTAGCAACTTACAAAAGTTTTAAAAACACACTCTCCAAAGAAAAAATTGAATATTATACATATACCCCCAAAGAGGAAAAAAATAAGAATCTTGTTCTAAAAAATCTTTACGGAGACTTTAACGAATCCGATATACTTAACGCTCTAAACGATTTTAAAATCCCAAACATTAATATTATTAAAATTTCAAAAATTATTTTAAACAAAATTACCAAAAAATTTGCTTTTTTAGTCCAGCTCAGTAATGACTCAATAGTCAAAAACGTGATAAAACACAATATAATCTTATATCAAAAAATATCCTGGGAACCATTAAGGAAAAATTCACTTTTCCAATGTAAAAGTTGCCAAAGAATCGGGCACTCCAGTTCCAACTGCTCCCTTTCATTTAGATGTGTAAAATGCGCAAAATCGCATAATCCAGGCGACTGCAAATTCAAAGGATTAGTTGCTAGAAGAATTACTAAAATGCGCTAACTGCAACCAAATAGGTCACCCAGCCAACTACAAGGGCTGTCCCTATTATAAAAAAGCATTAGAACTATCCAAAAATATCAGAAATAATACTAAAATAAACACAATAGCTAAAATAAATAATATCTCGAATAGAGTCATACCGACCGTCACGTATGCGGAACGAGCGAGAGGGTCTAAAACCCCACATAATGATATAAGAAATACCCCAATCAATACCGATTCAAATTCTACCGCCCCAAGGGCACAAACCAATACCGTCTATTTAGACTCAAACCCCGCTCATATGGAACTTCATTCCCCCCCACCATGGGCCATTACCATGACCCACTTTATAATACAGGCTGTCACCAACAAACTAACACCTATCTCGGAACAAGTTAGAGTAAATACTAACAATATTAAAGCCATAATGGATCACCTTAAACTAAACACAGATGGCAACACTTAGCCCACATACCAACCGAAATCCTATAAACATCTATACTGAAATAGATGAATTAATAATCACTTCAAGAAACGCAAATTCTTTATACTTAAGTGATAAAAATGACAATACTCCACATTCCCCCACCCCACTTTTCTTTTTCTTTTTCTTTTTTCTTCTTTCCCTCTCCTCTCTCTTCTCTCCCTATCTTTAACTTTCTTCCCTTTTCCCCCCCTACACCTCGGATAAATAAAAGACGCCCTTTTTTTCACATTAGTCCAAAATAAAAGTAAATTCTTTTATTTAACTCTCTTTTTTTTGGGCACACTAGGTTAAACTATTAAAAATGTAAAAAATCATTTTTATACACAAATATTGTCTCGAAAATAAAAATAATACTAACATATTAAAATATCGTATTAACACGAGAGTCTTATATGGCCAAAGTTAACAAAAAAAACACAATCGCTTACATAATTTTTTAAGACTAGTTTTAATGCTGACAATTGTAAATAGAGATGTGATATATAAATAAAAACCATGTCAAAAAAAAAAAAAAAAAAAGTTCGACTGATCGATGAATGATCGCTCTTCGTCGAGATGTAGCCATACTGACGTAGTCGTAGTCGTACGAATCATTATGTTGCCGACGCCACAGTGTACTACAATTACATTTTATATATAAGGAAAAACTTGGTATAGCAATAAAGAAGACCAAGTTTGGTGCAAAACACCACATAAGGATATAGCATCTCGGTATGTCAAGCGTCAATATCGATTATGTGAAAAACTACAGTCAAGGGGACTACCAGGCAGGTAGTCAAGTGGCCACCATTATTGCTTCAAAAGCGTTTATGAGGTAAACATCGAGGAAACTATCAATCATCTCAACGAAGCCATACAATCGCGCAAAGATATTTCTACAGAAATCCATCTTCTTCGCTCCCCTTCCTCATCGAACACGGGGAGCAGCGACTAAGGCAACCCGCTAATGGAAACAGCGGATGTGCAGAACATTAAAGAAGTCGACAACCTCGTAATGGACCACCTCAACCACGATATCGACAGGAGAAGAGGCAGGCCAATAGATTACATTTACCATGAGTACCTCTCAATATTGGTTACAGGTGTTAGGCCGAAATCATGACGTCAATAACATCCCATACGGAACGAAATTTATGAGATGGTTTCCAGGAATTGGCACAATTCACGCAGTAATTTCTTGTTGTCTACAAAGTGGGCATTTCCAGCCTCAAAGGAACCACTCCATGTGACATGCAAGATTTTTAATGAAGAATAGTTCTTTGTCGCCACAGAGTCTCAAGAATTTATGGGCCATGAACATTAGACAAATGCGTGAACATGCCACTGTTTACATGAAAAGAACATTAAGTAGACAAAGGCCGATGCTTCATCGTTCCTGCTATTCCATGAAAACTTCTCTCGCACCTGGGAAAAAAGAGGGTGATACCAGGGTGCGGGTGCTCCCTGCAGAAGCATCCCTTATAAACATATTGTTAGACATATGAAGACATATTTCTCCGCATTTCAGAAGCGTTGGATACAAAAAAATCGAATGGCCACCAGTCATAGGGGAGTTATGTCAAAACAGTATATGAAGGCGGTTGTCCACCAAATGAAGTCAGTCTAAATTAAATCTCCGGCTGCTTATCTTCAAAGGTACCCCGTGCGTCATCGAGCTGACTCTAAGATTGGTCTACAAAGAAGCAGCTCTGCGGGACCACCCTCTGTTGCGGCGACTGACGCGTACTCCGAGTGGACAGCTTGATTACTTTGATCACGTTAGATCACCTGCACTATTTTAAACAGATCCACTATCGCCATAACTGGCTTCAGTCTGAATGTACATCTCGACTTTTCTGACTACACCGCCTCGATCATATTATTTGAGGATGCAGCCTGCAAATTCGCTTGATTCTCTACCATCCATCTTTAAGGACTCAGCTTGACCGGACAACCCTCTATCGCATACATGGGCAAAGTGTGCTTCCGGTGTTCACCTAGCTCCCAACCCCAATTTGGCCAATGCCTACAAAATGAGACGACCTATTGTATTGCGCAGGTAGTCGAAAGGGCGAGATCGGAATGGGGGTATCCTCATGTAAATCAGAGTGGGCGTATCCTCATGTCAGTCAACGTGCAAAAATTTAAATTTTCAGAAGAAAAATATGAACGTTTTTATTGCGGTATTTTACATTGTTGGAAATATCAATTGGTAATTTGTTTTCTATATCAACTTCCGCATAAAATGCTGCTCAATGACTCACTTAAATGATATTATAATATTTGAAGAATTCAATTACTTTTTATGCTTTTAAGAAATTAAATGCCCAGTAAGTGGAAGTCTCACGTGAATTTATTTGACGCCTGCTGAAATAGCCAAGCGAAAGATGCCTAGCGTATAGTCGATAGCAAATCAGCCCGTTCCGAAGGTGAGTGAGACTAAATATAGTGGGAAGAGACGTGGTATGGTGATACCATGTCTCGGAAGAATATGAGGATGTTGACGGTGTCCAAAAGGCACCGTCGATATAGAACAGGAATCAATGTGAGGGGTCTAGCACCTCCGTGATCCAATCGAGCTCATTGGTGGGTGTGGGGTAACGGATGACCCAGAGATACCTAGAGCTTCAGACTAGGGGGAGAAGACTCTGAAAAATCTCGACGCAGTTAGCGTGGAGTGCTGATGTCGATTGGATATTTTACGGGCTCGACAATAGTTGGTGGTAATAATCCCGCTGGGGTTATGATGGATATGTGGTTCCGATCTTGTATCGAAATAGCGAGAGAAGGGGACGCCTCTGCGTCCCTGATTGGTGAGATAGATCATTTTATGGCTGCAGAACAAACGTTCTCGGGCACAGAGAATCAAAAAAATTGATGGAGTTAGGGTGGATTAAGGGGTGGGAATCGAGTCGATTCAGACATAAGAAATATCTTTGGCTTTGGCTCACGACGACCCTGCTGTTGCTAAGCAGCCTCGAGTCGGGGTGGACATTAGGTGGGTGGGCATAGCCTTCGGATGCCAAAGTCGTAGGTGCCTCGAGATGCTTAGCGCCCTGTGGGGTGAGAAGGACTCTCAGCTGGTTTGTGTCTGCTTCAGGGCCAAGCCACCCTGGACGGGAGAAAAGGATATATGAGAGATGGCAGCAACCCTCCGCAAAAGCCCTGTACGTTCCCCGTCAGATTTCTCTTAATGACGCTGCGAGTACGGCTGTAGTTGGTAATCAGAGGTATTCAGCCGGTGGCGAACCGCACCCACTCAATCGTGTCATGGTGATGCTAACTCTGCATTTCGAGAACGCCACTGAACGTCCGCAACGGCGACGCACTTCCTGCACGGCTTGTTTTCCAAAAAAACCTGACTAGCGCACAATCGTGCACGATAGAGACGCTAGCCGGAAAAACTCAAGAATTGCCCCGGAGTTTTGACCGGGGTACAATCCTTTTATAACTGACATCTCATATTTTTTTCACTTTTTAGTCAAATAATTATTTAGTATTAAGGTGACTAGGAAATAATCAATTTCTGGCACTGTGATACTGTAATAACTACTCATGGTACAACTACGAATTTTTCAAGTTGCATTGGTGAAGTTTAGTTTGAATAGTTAAGGGGTATGACTTTTTCAATTTTGAGAGATTGCGCGCTGCGATCTCTCCATCTAACTGCCCTCCTTCGTGCACAGTGTTACTCAATACACAATGTTACTCCCACTCTAACAACGTTCGGCCTCATGCAATCAGGCTATTTTATTTCGAATAATGGGTGTAATGTGTGGTGTTTTTTGGTTCGGGCTCCCGAAGTTCCGACTTTGCTCATCTTAGTCTGAGTGGTCAGCTCGACTTTCCATCTTGTTTCAGATCCTTTGAAATCATGCGGCTGAATTCGGCCAATCACCGGTGCCGTTTATCTTCGAGCGGTATCCATCCTGTTGTTTAATTAGATCTTCAAAGAGGTCAGCTCTAGTTGCCGTGACTGGCTTCAACCCTAAGTGGACTTTCTTCGTCAACCAGTGCCGAACTGGTCAATCGCTGAGCGTACAACTGAGTTCATCCCGAGCGTAGAGATCAGAATTATCTATAGCAAGTTTGGACTTTCAAACTCTTCGAAGCCGTCGACGATATTCTTCATGAAGAGTCTTTTTCACCGCTTCACCGTCCACTACGGATGGCTAATTTAAGCCAAGATAAGTAGATAGGCTGTGCCGGTTCTGGACAAACTGCAAGGCATTCCAGAACTGGCAGATGTGTGGGGATACTCGCGCGGCGAGTCACCGCGTACAGCGGATGACGCATGGCCCACCTCAAGCGGTATCGCGAGAACCATGAATCCCTCGAGCCCCAAATTAAAATTTGGGGGTATAGTGCTCCTTAGGATAAAGCGGCAATGGTGACATACCCGGTATTATCAACATGGCGATTCGCGATCAAGGTTAGGGAATTGGTAATATCCAAGAATTTTACGTCATCTTCGGTTGACCATTCCCGCCTTGATTCTAGAAATGCGCATTCGACGGTAGGCGACAACGAGCATTTCTCTGACATATTTTTTGGGGATATATAATTTGCACTTCTTAGAGGTGCAAAAAAAAAAATACGGGGAACGTGCTCCAGACAGTTTCCATCAGCAGATCAACGGTTGACCATTCTCGCCTTGATTCTCGAAATGCTCATTGGACGGTACGAGATTAAATGATAAAATAAATAACAGGCATCTCTAAGACATATTAACTAAACTTGTCCACACATGTATACCCTTTCGGGCTTTTACATTTCCCACCCCCAGTTTCCCCTGTACCGCAATTACGCCGAGGGCCGAAGGGAAAACCTCATGGGAAAAAACCTTGGCCAGGTACAGTCGTCCCTTTCGAGACTACCGCTCGTACGATGAAAACCTGTGCAAGTTAGAGCGAATTCTATCTCTAAAAAACCCCTGGCATTTCCCCGACTGGGAATCGAACCCACGAATCTCATGTGCCAACCCCCTACGCTCTAACCGCACGGCCACCGCACGTCGGTTCTCTAAGACATATTTTCTTAGCATATTAAATTGCACTTCTTGAAGGTAGAAAACAATGAGAGCGTGCTCCAGATCATTTTCACCATGCATTGTGCACCCTTTTGTCTTCGCGTTTCGCGTTTTCAACTGTTAAGTTGATGAAGTTTGCAAACGTGCGGTGAACAATGGATAACGAAAAAGATGAAGGATCAAGAAGACAATATAAAATGGTCAGCATCTTAGACTTCATCACTTAGTTCCAATTCAAATCCATTCTTTCATCTCTCATCAGAAAGAACTCTCCCCAAATGACGGTAAGCAGCCTGAATTTATCAAATTTTTGACTCCATACAATGCAGTAATTAACGCAAATTGTTATTCCACACCGAGGGAGTGGGAAGGGGTGGTGAGTGAGGCCGAGGTGCGGACGACAACGTCGCAAATATTAAGTTTTTACGAATCGGAGGCGGAGATGATCGTGACTTTCGGGCGGGTGCAGACACGATTTACCATCTGCCCGCATGGGAACTTTTACTAACTTCAACCGCGTCATCGGTTGATTTCCCATTCATGCGGGATACCGTGCCTCATCGTTGAGGCACAAAATCCGTCCGAAGAGGTGCTGCACTTCGGACCTCCCACTCCCCCCTCCCCCGCCCCGCCCCGGATAATGGTGTAACACCATCAAATAGTGGTGAGTATAGCTAATTTCAACTATTATGCTCACAAATATAATTCTTCAACCTATATGTAACTCCCTTAACACCTTTTTATTTTATGTACAGATCCCTCGACATCAATGGAGGCCGATCCAACCACCGCCGCCGAAATCGAGATTATCACAATCTCCGACTGGAAGGATGAGTGTAAATCCTGAGTAAAATTAAAACAAAGAAAATGAAATAAAAGTCGCAATATTTCTAATTGTTATCTCTATCTGTTGCAGATTCCCATCATTATCATGAATACTGAAGGTGGATCATCAATGTGAATAAAAATTGAGTACTATTGAATTATAATCATTATACTTATGGTAATCTATCTATTTTTATTAATTATTGTAAATTATAAGTTAGGTAATTTCTTGAAAAAAAGAAAAATAAATAGAAAATAATGATCAATAAAAATGAAAGCGAAAAATTATATAACCTTCTTCATTACAATCCCTACAACCAATTAGGTAAATTTCGACATGTCTCAAGAAGGGGGGATGGTGTATCCATCAGAAATAGTTTTCGGACTTATTTCAATAAAATATATATATATAGTAAAGTCATTTTTTTTCGATATGTATCAAGAAGGGAGATGGTGGTTCCATCAGGAAAGGTCTTCTGACTTATTTCGATAATATATAGTAAAGTCATTTTTCCAGATGCCTCAAGATGGTGGTTCCATCAGAAATAGTCGACTTATTTCAATAATATATATAGTAAAGTCATTTATCAGAACCCAATCATCTTAGATAATTTCATAATTCTAGAAAATGAACTTGAATGAAAACAGTTACATTACAATCATCATTGATTCATTAAATGCTAACAAGAAACAACTAGCTAATGGTGAAATAAAAGATGAAGCAAATAGAGTTGAGGTAATAACTACCATCAAGGAAAGTTCAGAAACTTAAATACTAGACTGATCTGGGGAATGGATGAATAGATAATAAGCATGTTCTGTACAAAGTCGTGTATTGAATATTCAATTAATTTACATGGAAGCTTGGAGGATATAATAACATTTATTATAAGCCATATTGAACCGACGGTAGTGGCCGTGCGGTTAGAGTGCTAGACTAGCATGCCAACGATCCGGGTTCGATTCCGGCCACCGGCGGTCAAAATTTATAGCGCTCTGATCTCACAGTTTCACTGTCAAGCGGTAGTCCTGTCAAAAGGACGACTGTACCAGGGCAGGTTTTTCCCCTCGAATGAGGTTTTTCCCTCCCTTCGGCAAATGCGGTACAGGGGGTTGGGGGGTGGGTAGGGAACAAATCGTAAAGACCCGAAAGGGTATACGAGAGGAAAAAAGTTTTTTTTATAAGCCATATTGACGTCATCGATTTGAGGACTCTCAACGAATTCAGGATGATTTCGATATGAATTCGCACTGATGTGATGCTCCTCCTAAATAGTGCAACTGAATGGTTTGTTCTCCCACTGTTTGCTGCAAATTTTCGAACCACTCTTGATTTTCCAAACAGTATTTTACGATGCACAATGATAAAAATATTTGAAATTCCTTCTGGAACTCAACAACAATGCGCTTCCCAAATTTGATGTTGACCCATTTCAGTTGAGAAATTGGATACTCCTTATTCACACCCAGGTCAGCCATTTTCTTTGTTGGTAAATAGCCGGCACAGAGCTAATTGCGTTGAGTTTACTGAAGTCCATTTCGATCGTTCTACTCCTACTGAGAATACATGTTTATGTGAAGATTGCCACTGGGTAACTCTCTTTATAGGATAATTATAATGCATCATCATCATCAACGCAATTTCGAAATAATTCCACCAACTCAGCAGGGTTTGCCTTTCCTAGAACTGCTGCATGTTCTATGTTGATATCTATTGTTTAACATGAGTAAAGCGAGCATTCCTGGAAAACTTAGTCGCAAGTATTATGACTAGTTTGAGTTGAAGGTTCATTTTTTTTGCGGAGTCAACAGAAATATTGTTCTAAGAAAATCTGCATAGCATTGTCCTGCTTTCTTATATGAATGAGACACTCTCATAATTTCCATCAGTCTTAAAAAAAAGTTTCTGAGTGCTAAAAGATCGTTTTGAGTAAAACTCTGTTTATAAAAATGGATTCATCACCTTATTTGAAACTAATCGAAACCATGAAAGAAGCTTATAGACTATGTGAAAAACAACCGTGGGAACACCAAGAGAAATGGTTGAAAATTGGTGGAAACTGGTTTAGGAGATTGAATACAAGCGTGAGAGTTAAGTCGAAGTACTCTATGGCTCATAAATTGGGAATACAAACAACGATTGCGGGTTTACATTCTCTGATTAAAAAGTTCAAATGCAGGCAAAAGAATGGTGGTACAATTCATTCTCCTAAACAGCGGAATGTAAGAAGTCATAGGATGCATTGGCAAGATCTATTGTCAGCATATGAAGGTAGAATCAGAACTGTAGTTGTCATTAACCTCATACATGCAGATTTAAAATCATTCCTCAACGATGCGAAATTTCTAATTTTTACTCGTATAAAGAATACGTTACTGAAAGAGGGGAATTTAAAAGTTAATTTTATCTTAGCTTGGGAGTATGAGAATTGGAAGCATGAGCAAAGACTGCATGAAACTAAATATTTCAACACTTGAAATACTACCATTTCACCATCTCATGATATTAAAGAATGGTTCGAAGTTGAAATTAGATCAGAAAGAATACATAGCTCCAGTTCATTTGAGTAAAATGAAGTCTGATAGAGCTACGATTCACCTTCTCATAGTGGAAAGCGATCATTGTTCAGACCACCTTAATCATAATGCTAATGGCAATAGTGAGGATGCTAACGAAGATGATTTTGAACAGAATGATAATTTTTCAAAATCAATCTACCATTTCGCATGGATACGGAATTTATCTCGACTGGTTAGTAAGCAGATGTCAAACCATCGATACAACTTATGGTTGTGTAATCGATGTCTGATCATTTCACATCGCAAAAATCATTCAATAACCATCTTACAGATTGCATAAGTTTGAATGATGTAAGAATGATATTACCGAATAAAAGGAATAATATGTTGAAATTCACAAACCATCGATTCAAAGAATCTGTACCATTTGCAGTATATGCTGATCTAGAATCTATATTAGAGCCATCAGATTCCAATCTCACGAAGCATATACCACACAGTATCGCTTATTATATACACTGCGAATTCGATGATACTTTTTCAAAATTTGAAATTAATAGAACTCCGCAATGTGTAGAGTGGTTTATTACTCGATTGAAAGATTTAGCTCAAATGGTGGAGTAACGCATTCGAGATATTGTTCCAATGGAACCTCTCACCCTCGAGCAAATACTTGACTTCACATCAGCTGAAAACTGCCATATTTGCGAGAAACCGTTCAATGCAGTCGATATTAAACATCGGGATCATTGTCATTTTACAGGCAAATATCGAGGCTCACGCAGGCTGGAATTTAAATTATCAGCAATCTCATATTATACCGGTTGTTTTTCATAACTTATCGGGCTATGATGCTCATTTTATTATTGAGAAATTAGCAACACTCTTCGAGGGTTCAATAAGTCTCTTGCCAATTAATAAGGAGCGTTATATTGCTTTCACCAAAGAATTGATGGAATCAATATGAAATTAAGATTCATCGACTCATTCCGATTTATGGCGGGCAGTCTGGACAAATTATCATCATATTTGAGTGATGACAAAAAACAAATAACAAGAAACATTTGCAACCTTAATGAAGAAAAATTCAGATTATTGATAGGTAAAGGAGATTTTCCATTTGAGTACATCAGTAATTGGATGAAGCTGCATGAAGATGAGTTGCCCGAAAAAGAGAACTTTTACTCTCAATTGAATGATCAAGGAGTTTCGGATGACGATTACAAGCATGCAGAGAATGTTTGGCGGACTTTCAATCTCTAAACCTTAGGAGAATATTCAGATCTTTATTTTTAAACCGATGTTTTACTGCTAGCTGATGGGTTTCAGAATTTTCGGAACACCTGCTTAACGGTAGATAACTTAGATCGACTGCATTATATTACTGCTCCAGGTCTTGTTTTCGACGCCATGCTCAAATACACCAAAATTGCGCTAGAACTCCTAATTGATCCTGAAATGATCCTTTTCATTGAGAGGGGTATTCGGGGAGAAGTTGCGCAGTGCTCGAATCGCTATGCAACTGCAAATAATCGATTTATTGGTTTTAAATTTGATCCAAACAAGGGGGAAACATATTTAATGTATTTTTATGTGAATAATTTGTATGGTGCTGCAATGAGCATGCCTTTACCCTATGCACCATTCGAATGGACTCATGAAATTATGGACATACATACCATACCTGCAAATTCTAAGATTCGATTTATCTTCGAAGTTGATTTACAATATCCAAATGAGCTCCATCATCTACATGAGGATCTCGCACTGTGCCCTGAACATTATTTACCATCCGGCAAGAATCATCCAAAATTAATGACTACTTTACTTCCGAAAGGAAAGTATGTGGTTCATTATCATAATTTGCAGCAATATTTGAACCTAGGTATGAGGCTGAAGAAAATCCATAGAACTTTGAAATTTGAGCAACAACCTTGATTGAAACCTTACATTGATTTGAATACAGAGTTACGGAAGCGTGCTACCAATGACTTCCAGAAGAATTTCTTCAAATTAATGAACAATGCCGTCTTTGGGAAAACAATGGAGAATGTTCGCAAACGAAAAAATGTGAAATTAGTCACAAAATGGGCTGGGCGATATAATGCGGAGGCTTTAATAGCAAAACCTAATTTTCATAGCAGTCTCATATTCGATGATGGTATGGTAATCATTGAATTGAGACAAACTAAAATATATTTCAATAAACCTATCTATGCAGGGTTCTCAATTCTTGACCTGTCAAAAACATTCATTTATGATTTTTATTATGAATACATACTGAAAACTATTGAAAGTAGAGCAAAATTATTATATACTGATACAGACAGTTTAATATATGAATTTGCGGTTCCGAATTTTTATGATTATATCCGGCGAGATAGTGCAAAGTTTGATACATCAGATTATTCACCGAACAATGTTTATGGAATTGAATTGCTAAATAAAAAGGTATTGAGCCTGATGATAGATAAGTGTAATGGTCGAATTATGGAGGAATTTGTCGGTTTGAGAGCGAAATTGTATACTTTCAAAATCTTTGATGATCATGCTGATAAAAAAAAAGCAAAAGGCATCAAGAAATCCACACTGAGTACGATGTAACGAGCATCGGGGATGCCCGTTAGGATCCCCAAGAAAATTGAGAGATCGGGAAAGAGAGTGAGAACAGTAGGCCGCGGGTTAGGTTTAGGGAAGTTAGGATTTTCCCCCTTCGGGGTGGTTCGGGGAAATTAGGATTTTCCCCCTTCAGGGTGGTTCAGGGAATGTAGGGTTAAGGTTA